>NC_080716.1:12612400-12752400 GCF_019097595.1 Hemibagrus wyckioides
TCACCAAAAGCAGTTAGTGCCTGAGGCACTTCCATAGCAGACAGCACCTGCACCTTCCAGTTAGCAGTGACACAGGATGAAAAACCTGTTGTGTCATGGGAAGCATTTGTCAGTGCACCAGTGATGATGCCACCTGGTGTCAAAGTTAAGCAAAAGCCAGGTATACAGATATACAGCGTTTACAATCTTCACCTGAATACTGAGGTGGTCAAACCTTTACTTGAGAAGGGTCTATATGCACAGTGGTAGCTGTGGCAATATCCTGACTACAATACAAATACTTCAAACAGTTCTTAGAAGGTTTAATTTTATGACTAAAAGGTTTTCTGTTTTTCAAAATATCCTGTCGAGTTAGCTTTGTTTTAGCCACTCAGTTTGCATTCGCAGTCACCATTATGAACATTTATGAATATAAATAAAAAATAATAATAAAAGAATTGTTGAAATCCAGTCGTGTTAGGTCATGCTACATAACAGGCTAATAGGTGTGACATCCTCTCAGAAACCGTCAGGTTCACAGACTCAGCTAACAGACTCTTTTAACAGTGAACATTACAAACATTTATAAATATAGCTTGAATTATTTTCAGAAATCCTGTTAGGTTGTACATGGTACCTAGTAGACCAACAACTAACATGAACTTAATTAGTTCTTACTAAAAGAATACACTGGCTATAAACTATAACTTGACTAAAATATTTTAATAATGCCGAGATTATATTATTTAAAAATTGCAGCACTGTCTTTACAGATTAGCCTTTGAGCTAACAACAAGAGGGGGTTGCTAGTCTAGAGTTTAGCAAAGGCGAGACTGGAAAGACCATGGACAGGAGGATAGAGACAGGTTTATTTACATTTTCTTCCTGATCCCTGACAGAATCTAGCCTATCTTTGCTTGTGTGTACACAGGTTGTATCTCAAACCACACTGGATACTGGAGGATACTGGAGGAGGTGACATGACATTAAAAAAAAAACAACTATCACCAACAAAATAAAAATAAATAAAATAAAAAACCCACACAACAGTGCAAAGCATAACATGTAGAAAATTATTTTGACGTCCATGCTGTGAATAAACATACTGTGTAACTCCCAACTTTTTGCTTCTTTAGTCTACTAATTTTGCAGAGGCATCTTCTCTGAAGATTAGTATCATTGTTTGTCCACTATTATTATTATTAATTATTATTATTATTATTTTCACCTTAATGGCAAATTAACAGTAAGTGGCAGCCATAGCATAGCTGGTGAAATTTAACCTTCTAATATAAAAACACTACACAAACAAACATAACCCTTATGTGTGTGTTGAATATGCCAGTTCTAGTTTTAGGCACTTTGTGCTTATAATAACCACCTATCTTCAGGTAGGGCTTTCCATTAAATTTTGGATATATTTTTAATATAATTAAATTTTGGAGAGTGGCTATGGAATTTTTTCCCCTTTCTAAAGTACTGATGTCAGATGAGGAGGCCTGACACATAGTGTTCCAGTTCATCCAGAAGGTGTTCAGTGAGGTAAAGGTCAGGGCTCTGTGGACATAAGCTCTTCCACACCAACCTCAGCAATGTCATAAAACATACAAAGACATTTTAGACAGTTGTGCCCCAGCTTTATATTAACAGAAGGCCCACATATGGGTGTGATGGTCAGGTATCCACAAATCTTTCAGCCATATAGTACATAAACCCATTGTATCATTAAATGTGAAGTATTTGCTGCCAATATTAAGTATGACATGTTTATATGTAATTTCTGATGTTAGGCTGGAAACGAAAATGAGACAAACACAAAAAAGCAATGACATGTCTGGACAGTGCATTTGGCAGGAGATTAGATCTTAACTTTATTGGCAGATAAACATTCAGATCTCAAAAGAACTTTCAGGAGAAGTGAAAAAAAAAGGAATATTTCTAATAACTTAACAGTAAGCAAAACAAAAACATCTGCAAACACAAAAGTCATTCCAGTTCTTGGCACAAAAAAAGAATAAAATATATATAAAATAAAGAAATTGTCACTTCTCCTTATACATCAGTCCGTTCACATGAATCTGACAGGTTATGCTCAGTTTCATGTTCTTCCTGTTTGCCATTTGTTTGGTCCTTTTCATTTTCGCTATTTTGTTTTCCTGTCTCATTTGTATCCGAATCCTCCGAATCCTCATCCTGCTTCTGTTTGTTCTCTTGGCCCACAGGTACAGCTCCTTTGCGTTGAGGCAGGACAGTAAAGAAGGCCTCCTTCCAGTCACGTTTCTCCAGATATGCCAACATAATCTCAAACACTAATGCAGAATAAAACATGTCAGCTTGTTTTGAATGAGGTGTAATCAGTTTCAGATTAATGTAACCTGAATTCACCTTGTAGCTTCTGTTGGTAATGGTGCCATGAGAATATTAATGCAGAAATTTTTTATCAGTAGCCATAAGAAACAATATCTGTTGCAGGTAAGTGTTTAATAGATTGCTGAATTTATTTAAAAAAGGAAAAGCATGTGTACACTTTTCCTTTTGAGTGTCCTGACTTATAAATAACATGCTGCATAAGTAATAAGGCATTTTTTTGAAAGTTTTTGTTTCTGTGTGTGTGTGTGTGTCCAGCCTAACCGTGGTTGACGGCGAGCACTTTGCGGCTGTTCATCTTGACGAAGCTGCTCAGTGGAAGTTGAGCATGAGCGATTCCAAGCTCTTTAGCCCGTTCGAAAGATATTCCCTGAATCACATGACACAAGATGGTGAACATGCTGAGAAGAAAAAAAGCCTGTATGAAATACACCAGAATGTCCCCCTGAATGACATTAATATGTAGAAATATTGCAAAACTATAGGAGAAATGTACTGATCCCACACAAAGCATATGTATGTTTTTGGTACTTATTGATACTGAGACCAAAGTGAGTAATCTACATCATTGAGAATTAATCAGTCAGGAGTGTTACATAGATTTGTTATGTTTCTCTCTGGTTTCTACAGTGCCATGAAAAACTCATGTGTGTGTGACTATTTGGCTCCTTCTTTATATCTTTATCCAGTTGAAAAAATGCAAAAGCTCATCCTTCAAGTCCTTTGAGTCTGCTTCCAGTTTCCTTTGTCACCCCCATCCCCCATAACTAATATACCTGTATCTGTATATAACTTATTACACAAACACTGGAAACTCACTTTATGGTGATTGTGGTCTACCAGTCCTCCAATGACATAAGCTTTAGCTTCATCAAGCTCCTGGAGAATGTTGGGTGAATCCGAGGTGAGGTACACCAGATCATCTTTGCTTAAGATTTCATGAAAATGCTCTGACTTGATATGGACATCCTGTGAGTGTTCAAGACAAGATGTGTATTCTCATTAGGCCTGGCACAATCACCTTTGGCATGTGATTTATTTGTCAAACATAGTTGCAAGAAACAAATGATTTTCTGTGCACTCTTGAAGACAAATTTACTGTAAATAGATTAAAGTAAATATTTAAGAACTATAAAGGCTTTGTGGCTCGTGTTGCGACAATCATTTCAAGTCAAACTGCACAGGTTTCGCATGCATGCTTCAATTTTAACAAGAATACTAGTAGCGAAATGTATAAATGTGTCAATATTCCACTTCAAAAGTGTAAATTTGATGATCCTGTTCCCAGTGGAAATGGGTTTTATTGCACTTCATCAGATATAGCCATTGGTTGTGGGAGCCAGTTTAACATAGTGTCCTGTGACTCCATACTGTACAGTAATATTGAATAGAGCTATTTTTGTAGGCTAACAAGAGAGTTAGCATAAATTCCCTCAAGAAAAAGCCAACAGGATTTTTCCATTATTGCAGAAAGTAAGCTCTGTGACCACCAAAAGCTTTTTTTTCTAGATAATCGATATAAATAAAAACAACATGAATACTGAAGCCTAAATACAACCAGCAGAAGCTAAGAGCTAAACTCTTTCAGTCGTTATGTATAAGACACTTTCCTTGATAAGGCTCCACATCTCTTTTCTTGGATGAATCTGAATGAAACAAAAGTTTGATTTGAAATATTTTGCAAGAATGTGAGAATAAACACAACAAGGCTTTAGTAGCTGAGGTTTTCCTGCTGTGTGTGATGACGTTTAATTTCCCAGACAACCTTCTGTAGTGCCATTTAGCAGCACTCTATTTGGATATGAATTACCTCATTGTGGTGAGTGAGCTTACAGGAGTCATTTTCGTTTGACCGTCTTGTTTTTGTGTGTACAGGATTGCAGACTAAGGGCAGTGTAAATTTCCCATTGGGATAAATAAAGTGTCTCTCTGTCTGTCTGACCGTTAAAATGGTTGAGCTCTGTACAGTAAATCAAAATGTGGCCACTAATATTACTCATTTTGCTAGTACCAAAACTCAACTGATCACTAAATAATGCTAAAAAAGGTTGTTCTGTCTTAATTTATACCACACACACTATTTATTTACAATGTGGTATAAATACATGTGGTGTGGGTTAGTAACTTCACATTCATCATGTTATGAAGAAGTGAAATTATTATTGTAGATATCTAGTCCTTACCTTCCAGTTGACCCAGCCTTTGTTAATTTCATCCATATTTTGTTTCAACTGCCCACCATGGCTTGTTATATAAAACTGTACAAGGAACAAATTAAGAGTCAAAATGACACACATGGAATTACAATAAAGATATTTTTTGAACTAATATTACATGACAGCCATTTACCTGGACCGGGTGTGCCGCTCGTCTGTTCTCTGCATAGCATCTCTGGATCTGCTTGTGAAGCTTCTTGACATCCTGAATATTAAACAGCTTTATTCAAATCATCAATTCTATCATCTACAGTCCCCTCTGAAAGTACTAGAACAGCAAGAAAAAGTCATTTGTTTGTGCTAGAGACCAAAGACATTTTGGATTTCAAATCAAAAGACAAATATGAGATCAGAGTTAAGGACTTACATCTAAATATGTTAAACGACATAATTGAAACTTTTGTTCCCCCTAATTGTTCTGCAATGGCTCTGATTTCTCTGAACCATTTTCTCAATTTTCTCTCTTGCTTTTCTCCCATAGACAGCTCTTTGGTCTTCATTTTGACTCTTTCTTTTTTGAACAACAAATGCAGCCTTCACAGGTAAAAATCAAGCCTAAACCATGAGTCAATGTTCAGAGCTGTTATTTGTTTAAACAGTCAGTTTAACAGAACACACCTGAGTAAAAACAAACACCTGACAGTCACATGTTCCAATATTTTTCCTCACCTAACAATTAGATGTTCTGTGGCACTTAATATTTAAATAACAGGAAATAAAAGCTGAAATTCTAAACACTTTTTTTCATATTCATCTTTGAAACCCAAATGTCTTCAGTCTACAGCCGAAAAAAAACTGAATTGGCCTCCAATAGTTTTGGAAGGCACTGTATTTGAACACTGCTTAATATATGACATGAGCCATTGCAGTTTCATGATTAAAAGTTACATCAGCAACGCTAGATTAACTGGATAATGGATAAATGTTTGGACTGTGAGTGAAGCTCCCACCTTGAGCATCATGAGGCTGTCGAAGCTGCAGTCTATGACCAGACGGAGAGAACTGGGCTCTGCCTCTTTGCGAATGCGCTTCCTGTCAGGACAGTCTGTTCTGTCCTCAACCTGCGTCTGTCTTTCCAATTTCCTCTGCTGTTTCCGCTCCTTGCGTTTCTGCCTGTACAACCAAGGATGAAACAAATTAATAGAAGGTCATACTAGAAACAGACACACTAAAGGTTAATAACTTTTAATCCTCAACCATTGTCCAGTTTTGTTTTCCACTTGACTATTTTTTAACGGACCCTATCCTGAGAACTAGTAACCTAAATCATTTGGACTATTGACTAAAAATATCACAGTGCCATGCAAAACCCAGGGAGTAATGATGCTCACTATTTTCTCTTACTGGAAATGATCTCATTATTTTCTGAATCTTGAAAATTACATGTTGCAAGGATATGCAACAGAACAGTTCTGTTGTAGAAAGTTTCTATAATTCAGATATTTTATTTTTAAATATTATTGGTATTCCTACTCCTAATTTATCAGACCATGTCACTTCAGCTACGCGGAAAGCGCATATAATCCTTAATGATCCAGATCACCCACTCCATCGGTATTTCGTTCCCCTTCCCTCGGGGTGTAGGTATAGACCAACAATGTGTAAGAGGACTAACTTTAGTAAGAGTTTTGTTCCTGCAGCAATATGTGCTTTAAACACATAGGAAACCAGTCATCATCTAATGCTCTTGCATGTGTTGTGTTGTTTCTGAATGTACTGTAACAAGTTTACATGTAATGTGTAGTTGTCCTTGTGTTATATGCGCACCCTCTGTGAAAATGAATTTCCTCTCTAAGGACAAATAATCTATCTATCTATTTATAATACACTTTAAACAACATAAAAATTCACATCAGAATGATACTTGTCCTGCATATGCTGATAAATGCTGCCAGTGGTGTAGGTAGTTTTACAGCAAAAAAATACATAGTCATGTTGCTAGAAAATGAGTCGTCAATGTTCCAAAGTGTAGTGAGACAGGGTCCTTACAATTGCCGAACTCATGTACACAATACACTGAGCTAGGAAGCTGATTGAGACGCGACCTATGTATATTTTTCATAGTCAGATGCCAGAACATTAGTTTGGATAGACAATCCACTGCATCTACTGCACTGCATCATCTCCAGACAGAGGAGCAGCTTCAGTGACAGGGTGGGGGGGTTGGATTATAAAGCACTGACTTTTTGTCCTCCCATAATGTTGTTGAAAGGTGTTTAAAAAAACAACCAAAGGGAAAGGGTGTGTGATTTTGCAGAGTAACTCTTGCTAACACCGTACTTACTTGCGCAGGTCTCTCTGTTCTTCCCACTGCTGTTGTTTGAGAAGTTTCTTTCTCTGTCTCTTTGACAGTGTTTCAGATCCTCCACCTTGGACCTCCTGGTCATTTCCATCTGCTCGGGAATCACTGACCACATCAGAGGACATGATGCTGCTATTGATTCCTAGTGAAGACCACTAGGTATGATGATAGAAAAAAGCTGCAAAATCAGACACAACACAGACACATGATGTAGCCTTACTGATCACTTATTAAACTAATGAAATTACTTATGTTATCAACACTGGTTTGTTGTGCTCGGTATTTCAGCCATTTTTTATGTGTTTCATGTTGTTCCTAACCAAAACAGGGACAGTTATAATATCTCTGTTCTATTATAATCACTCTAATTAGCCAGCTAGCCTGACTGGGTAGGCTTGCATTGTGTCAAAAATAAAATCCGGATAATTGAACAATTTGAATTAAAACATGATCAAATTGTAAATAATAAAAATACCGCAAAATGTTCCATACACGAGGAACTCCGATATAACATAAAAAATTAATAAATAAAACTTCATACCAAACTCTAGCTAGCTTCACCTTATTTCCAAGCAGCCTGCATGCTTCGTGTCCACGTCATTTAAACACGACGGCGGTCTTGAAGAGCGTCATCAGCTGTCCGCCATGTTTGTGAGGGACTGGGCATCACGTATTAAAGCGCATGCTCTGAAGAGAAATGTTTGCGCTACTATTTTGCGATCCAAAATTCATATTAAATACAAATTAAAACTTTTGAAAATATATATTAGCGTATAGTAACCCTATGGAAAACTCTAGTTTTAGTCTGACCAGGTCTAGATACTAAATGAAATAATGCTTTACTTTACTAGCAAAGACTTTACCAACTTAGTATTAGTATTAAAATGACTGATATGTCCAACAGCATCAAAAACAGCATCACCATATTCCAAAGTCAATTTAATTGCTTTTTAATGGTATTTTTTCAGTATTTTGTGAGTTTATTGTACACTACAAGGCTTATGTTGTAGCTGACATCAAATATAAATAATGTAAAAAAAAAAAAAATGAAGACGAAGAAGAGGAAGAAGACAGCACCTTACTCTACTCTACTAGAATAAAGTTTGGGATACAGCAAAAAAATAAATGAATAAATAAATCTGAATGAATTCCATTTTAACAGGGAACAGTGAATTCCAAATAAACTCTTCATATGCATCCTAAACTGCCTATTTGTGCACAATTCTGAGGCAATTTAATTGAGGTCATTCGGTAACACATCCCACATGAGCTGTTTTTGCCGTAAGGAATGCACTGTGAACCAGAACGTATTCAGATAGTGAAAGTAATCAGATACAAGTGTTTGCATACATACAGTATGATTTAAAAAATTAGATTGTTAAAAAGATTTCCCAGCACATTCATATGGAGCATTCATGAGCATTTTTATTCCGATTGAGCTATCAGTTGGATTCCTAATGGACTCTTAGAATGCGTAATAATCCAACAGCCATGATTATGTGAGGAGGTGATTGTAATCATTCATGACCAATTTGGTGTGATTTTTGCATTAATTTATGCACATATCTATTTTAGTCAGTCACAGTGATTTTGTCTTTGCTCTTGTTTTTTATGCCTTTTTCCTTTGTCTTAGCCTTGGCGGTTATCTATATTGTCTTAAGTCTGTCCTATGTGTACACACATCCGTTAACTTATGTTTAGTGTAAAGAGTGTTCAGGATGACTTTGTGCACACAATAAACTTTGATTATAAATAGTCTTTACTATACCCTGTCTTCGATCATCCAGAAAGATTTGCAACGGATTAATCTGCACAGTTTAAAAGGGTGCACCAGAAGTCACATTACAAAATGTTTCTCCACAAGTAGCATTTTTTAACCAGACAATCCGCTGAATCCAAATGAAATTAATAATGTTACTTCCAGGAGCTTTTTTTGCCAGCAGAACCTGTGATTGGTGGTGTTGAAACCTCCTTTCCACAAACAATTTAACATCAACTGGCCCATTGCTTTCATAGCGTATTACAAAAATCCTGAACAGTCAAACCCTTGCTGCAGTTAAGATTATTTATTGACATATTTTCCAATTGCTAAATAAATCACCTGTGTGGCAAAAGAGGAAAGGAAGAGTTGTCTATTTGGACTGTTGAGAATGCACTAAGAGTATTTTAGGGATTAGGTGGGTGAGTCTGATTCAATCTGATCCCTCTTAAATCTTGTCACAACCTTCTGACCTGATTTGTGTGGCAAACACTTGTGCTTTACTTCTCCTTTTCTGCTCTCCCCTCTATGTGTTACATGATCCAGCTCCACTCTGGGCAGTCAGCCAGGAGCGACAATAATGCATGGGTTGAGACAGCATAACATAGTTTATGATCAGCTGTACTGAGAGATATACACAGTAAGTGTCATTTTACATGTCTTCAGAGTCATATTGAATTTGAGTTTATGTGAGAAATGTGCTTTACCTTGGCTAGAGACACTGATAATGTAGGAGATTCCACATCAGAACCATGTACAATAACATCTGCATTAGGTGTCTCTGCAGGTTGTCCATCCCAATGCAGAAAATAGCTCTTAAGAGTTAGCTGCACTTCTATATACTCTTCAGGCTATACATTTACATGTGCCTTGCAGAATCTGCAAAAGGTTAATCATTTTTAAAATATAATAAGAAGGATAATAAGAAGTTTTAAGTTAGCTCTGATCTGAAAAAGCTATTACACATAACAGATGTTTACATATCATCCAAGACACAATAAGTTCAAAGATCACTAGAGGAGGATCACTGACTGTTTTTATGTTTTTTGAGAGTTGTTCATGAGTCCCTTGTTTGTCCTGAGCAGTTAAACTGCCCAAAGTTCTTCAGAAAAATCTTCCAGGTCCTGCACATTATTTGCTTTTCCAGCATCTCCTGCTGTCTTCTGGGAAACATGTAAATATCTTATGTAGCTTCTGAAAGGCAGTGCTAAATGGGAAAAAAAACCCAAAAACATCCTTTTCAAACAGCTTAATGAATTGTGTTGCCGTCTCGATCATCAGTGAATGTTTGCACCTTTTTTAATAGTAATTTTTATAATATTTTATTATTGTGTCTTGCAGACTATATGTAAACATCTGTTATGTGAAATTGTTTATTCAGGACTGAACTAACATTAAAAAAAAATTAAAATGCAATTATTATGATCCCTCTTTTTCAACTTTTTGTTAACATTTTGAAGATTCGGCAAGGTGTAAAGTATAACCTCAACTGTATCTAAAATCTGTCTAAATCTGAAATCCAGTGCTTCAGTCTATCATATAAAACACTGGAAAAATCCTGTCTGTTTTGCATTGTTGTGTTTAATGCAAAAAAATATATATATATTATAAAGCATATCAAAAATTTCCAATGATTTTATTTTGCAAATATGACATGCAGAGTCGTTTTCATTAGACCTTTTTGTGCATTAAATTTGAACAGACATGTGCTGCATCCATCATTGTCTGTCATGTTGAACTGGGAGGAGCAACACTTACTGTAGCAATACAAATCTTGCATATGTTATACATCTTTCATCTTATAGGTTTCTAACAACTGTTAAATTAATGGTCACCAAACATGAGAGGGTTAAGTGGAATAAACTAAGATTAAGTTGCATATAGCACATGGATACTCAAACATAAATCATTTGATTCAAGATGTATTTATTCAGATATCTGAGGTTTGATCCAGGGGTGTCAAGTCCATTAATTATTCTTGTCTGTTATTGATACTCTGGATCACCGCCTGAACTTGAGTGACACAGGCAGATGGTGAGATGAACAGCATTCTGTGCATTCTCAATTACAGAGCAGCCTGCAGTGAAAAAGCCACAGCTGAATATTCTTCTACGTTTGTTTGTTTTGGACACTGCATTGTTTCTCTCTTCATTTTACACTAGAAATGTCTGCCTATATGACACAGAAATGCTAGGAAAGGTATGCTGATTCAGAAGAAGTAGAAGAAGAAGAATCAGACACGATCAGATTATTGCCAATGAACGAAATCCTTTTTTATTATGTTGAGGAGATGACTCTGAAAATATGCACTCTAAAATTCACAGCACTACATGGGACCGAGTAACAAACTTTTGTATTTCAAATTAGCACTTCATTACAAATTAGCATTCTGACTCCATTTCCGCAGTCGTCAGTCTCCCTGAACACTGGAGACACTCTATCAGGAAATGAATGTTGGTTAAGGTCATACATTCTTGGGAAGGTGTAAAATACACTGTATGGCCAATAACACCTGGTCATCCCACCCATGTGAGCCTTCTGTAACATGTGCCACAAAGTTGGAAGCACACAATTGTCTAGAATATATTTGTATGCTGTAGCATTACAATTTCCCTTCACTGGAAGTGCACAAAGAGATCCCCTTGAATAAATGGTTTGCCAAAGTTGGCACTCGAGTGTCCTGCATAGAGCCCTGACCTCAACCTCACTGAACACCTTTGGGATAAACTGGAACTCTGGCTGTGTCACGCAACAGCAGTGCCTTGATCTCACTAATGCTCTTGTGGCTGAATGGGAAATCCCCACACCCAAGCTCCAAAAAGACTTTGTATAAGAGTGGAGGTTATTATAACAGTAAGGAGGAGACCAATTTTGGAGTTAGATGTTCAACAAGCACATATGGGTATAGCCAGGTGATAGTCAGGTGTCCACATACCTTTGGCCATAGAGTGTAGCTCATTACAATTTTTTGTAGTACCAGCATCACTTAATTAACTTGCAAAAGAAATTACAAATAGATGCATTGATTCATTTAATGACTGAAACAAATGTTGGAAAATTGCATTATTTTATTGAACAAATTACTATATGTTCTCAGAAACAAGCAATCACTCCAAGAACAATTTCATATTTTATGGCGACAATAAAAACATTTTCTGGAACTAAAATGTTCCTCCTTTTGCATTCATTTCACTTGTAACACATTCATTGTTGCTTTCGTTACTCTATTTATCCTGTTTCCCACCTGACACGATTCCACTTACCCTCTCAACATAACTTACTCATTTCAGTCTCACATTCAGTCTAACATTCACTTCAAAAGAAACTGTGGCTCTAACAATTGATGAAATACTCCCTATTGGATAGTGGTTTACTGAATTAGCAGCAGGTGCATCATTTAAAAAAAAAAAAAACTATTCTACATGCTACTTTGAGGCTATTACTACTACTTTAAACTAAATTAAAAGCTAAATTATAAACTAAATCCAAATATTCAGAGATATTTCAATCAAAAGTTATTACAACACAGCGGACTGACCAGCAGCTCCGTACAGATTTTAAAGAACTTGGTGTAATAACATGTTACTAAACTAGTTACAAAATTACTACAGCATCACAGGAAAGCAGAGGGCCCAAATATGTAATAAATACAAACTCTAAATTCGAATTTTGTTACCTGATAATTCTATATTGTTTATTGTTTATTACTAAAAGTAGCCCCTCTTACAGTTTTCTTACAGGATTCCCTCTTACAGGATTCGTTATATGTTTTTGGCTCAGTACACTTTTTCATGAATGAAAATTTAAATATTAAATTGTAACTGGAACTATAAAGCACAGCGCATAAAAAACACATTCAGATAGGGTTAAAGAGTAAACATCAGAATGAGAGGAATGTGATCTCAGTAAGTTTATAGGTTTTAGTGCTTGATGAGTTGGTTTGATTATTTCAGAAACTGTTGATCTCTAGTTCCTGAAATACTCGAACCAGCCCATCTGGCACCTACAACCATGCCACAGTCAAAGTTACTGAGCTCAGTATGAATTTTTTCTTCATTCTGACATTTGATATGAACATTAACTGAAGCTCTTGACCTCTATCTGCAAGAGTTTATGCATTGCGCTGCTGCTACGTATTTGGCTGAACGGATATTTGCGTGAATGAGCAGGTGTACAGGTGTTCCTAATAAAGTGTCAGTCAGTGTAGAAGCTAATGTTATTGATTTCTGTATTTGCCCATTTCTGATCTGGTCAGCTAAAGAAAATTCATATATTTAACGGACTGTAACAAAACTCTAGTCGAGAGACCACCGTACATCTTCCCTCACTGTGAATTATGCCATTTGACAGTTTAGATAATAAAGTTAAAAATAATTTTACCTTATATCTCATTTCTTCATTAAAAACTATTTTTATTGTTGTGCTTTTATCACCCTTTCCAGAAAGGCTGATCTTAAAAATGACTTACACAAACCACAGAAATTGTCTTGGCACTGTGATTAAGATCCATAGAGGAGGTCTGTCCCCTAAAACATCTCGTTCTCCACCATATTAATCAACACAAACCTCTGTATGTGTTTAGTGATGGAGCTCACAGTACACTGTGCAACAGAACACAACATAAATATACAGTACCACATGGTACTGTAATCCAAAACTTACTAAATCTAAAAACACCTCTTAGGAAAGAGTAATGAAAGCCAAGCCATAAAACAGTTTCAATAAAAGAATATGGGATACAAGGGGCAATTATTTTCCTTCCATTGTTTTATGGTCAACATGTTCACAGTACTGTTCAAAAATACTTACTTTTAGGCTATAAATACTTCATTTTAAGCATTCTTTCACCAACCTGGAGCCATAATCACAATCATCTCATATTTCCTCTTAAGATCTCTCCTTACTGGCACTAAAAGTTCCTAATTGAGCATTCCATCTTAAAAACCTATATTCGTAAAACCTCGGAGGGGGGATTTAACTAAGAAATACCAAAACCAAAAGGAAGGGTGGGGCTGATGATGGTATGAATGTTCATGTTTGAATATTTTCAGTGATGGTATCTGGTATTAGTATAAGAGGACAAATGCACCGGTCATAAAAAAAATCAAATGAGAGTAATTACATACATGTATGCAATCCTCTAAATGCTCACATTAAATATATTTTAATATATTTTTGTGCCAAATTGTCAGCCTATACCTGTATTAATGTGTATTAATCAATTTTAAAGTACATGTAATTATATATATTTTTTTTACATATTTCGTATTTAGCTAGATTATATGTAGGGCAGGGGTATTAAAATATATACGTGAAGGTTCAGTTACACAACAGGGACTGAGCATGTGAAATATAAATCTGTAAAAACTCTCCCTTTTTCAGACCTACTGTCTCTAGCCCTGTAGCTATAGGCTCTGGTCCAATTATCTGCTTTCAGCTAAACAATTTACATGAATGTATGTGAATGATCTGCTTAGAAAGCTAAGCTGGTTTTGGAAAACTAGAATCGCTAAACCTAATGTCAGGTATTTTCTTATAAGTTTATCTGCTACAATTTTCAAGTATTTAGCTTGTTAGCTGGGTCCACATACGGAACACGGTCCGCCAGCTCATGACCCCTGCCATAATAATAATCTAAACATAGAACATATATTATAATCTAAACATATTTATGCATATGTTAGCTCCAGGCCACTAATTTGATTGGTCAAGCTGTGTTCCAAGAGTGCCTTTCCTATATCTGCACCAAGACTCTTCACTGTATGTATCTCTCAGTCTGTTTGAGTTCACCATGTAAAATTTCCCTGTCTAGTTTGAAACATTTACTACAGCAGCGTTGGTGACGTCGTCAACCGACATGACTTAAGGTGCTTTTTAGGAACATAACTTTCAAATATGATAGATGGAAAGGAAGTCGGGACACCAGTTTCACCCGAAGCCCATTTTATGGGAATGTACAAATCAGTGTGAGCTAGCTAGCAGCTAACTAGTGTGCTATAGAGTTCATATGGATCTATTTCTTCAGGATCTATTTCTGTTGAGGAGTTGTAAATCAACGGAACATCTCCTGTGTATGAAATCGTCGTTCATATTAATGTCACTTATACACAATATTCATTTCTAGTTCATAGAACTGTTGTATAAAAGCAATATCACACTCAAAATTGTTATAATTGGTGAGTATTGCCGCTCATTCTGTAGCCATGTCAATATTCAATATAAACACATTCAATATTGATTAAATATAATATATACACAATAAAGAAATATTTGAATTAGCAGCATTTACATTTTTTTTTATAAAGTAATGTAATTAATGACTGTTTCATTCAAATATTCGTATTACTTGTGACGTTTTTCTTTCACGCATTCATCAGGAAGACCTGTACATCAGCCAGTTACTATTGATAACTCATTATTAAATGCCATCTTCCGACAATGAATCTGTAATAGCATTCTGTTTAAAGTAATCTGATGATATTTGTTGCTCATCTAACAGCTGTTTTCATGTGGCAAGGTAACACACTGATCTTCAGCTGCATTCAATAACCTAAAAGATGAGAAAAACGTACATTTCACATGCAAATGACACAGTTCGAAACCTCAGTGTCCTTTTACATATCATACATACAAACCTGATTCTTGCCATTAATTACCAGCAGTAAGCATTTGCCTGTGGTTCTTTTTTAGTGAATTATGGCACTAATTTGTTTTGTGAATTACTCTTAGATAGGAAAAGTTTTAATATTACCCTTTAAGAGTTTCTATTAAATTGTCCAGAAAGAAGAAAAGCCTTTCTTTCGGATTCCTCATGACTTGACAAAATTTAATAGGTGACCCAATGAGTTTTGCTTTATCCTGAGATGCTATAGCATTAAGTCCTCACTCTCACTTTCAAAATCATTTTCAACCAGTTTCTCAAAGGTGCAAAAGAGCTATACAAAGAAACAGACATTGCATAGTTGCACTGCAAACAGAAGAGGAAAAGAAAAAAAAAAGAATTACATTACACGATGAAGCAAGTGGAGAATGATAATGGGAGCGTTCTTCTTGCTGAAGGAAACCATGGACAAACATTACATGGGTCGATAAAAGAAAATAGACACATCAGATCTTGGAAGTGCTGACTGGACGTATTATAGGCAGCTTCTGCCTGAAACAAAATACAATATCATATAGTGTGAAATATGAATTAATTTAAGCCAGTCCTCCATGCAGAAGTTAACTACAGACATATCATGTACACCAGAGTTATCTGTATAACACCTTGTGATTTAGTTGGTGCCAGAGTTTAAACTTGAACTTGAAACTTAAACTGGAAATCATAGTCTAGCAATCCATTTCTCATGATTAGCTCTGGTGATTATAGGACATTTAACATTTTTAACTCTTATCACTTTACAGTCTCAACTGACTGGATGTTTTTGTTTTATCTAATTTCCCTGAGGCAGATGTGTTGTCTGGCCTGCCTTTCGGTTCTTTCCCTTTAGCATAAGGGTATCCTATAAAAAGTCTGACCCCTCTGTCCCCCTCCCTACCTTGATATCCAGTAGCAGCTGGTCCAGCTCTGTGTCAGCACAAATTCTGACCTTTTACTCTCTATGCATACTACAACACTGTATAATAATGATGGGTGTTTCAATATATGTTAAAAATTTGACTGAGTATTTGCTTCATACACTAGAAGGCTACAGATCAGAAAAAATTAATCATTTAAGCAATTTATTTGCTCCCTACCTGTGAACGATACGTCAATAAATAAGCAATAGTCATCTTGGACCCACACTGCTGTTCCAAATAGTGAAAAAGGCAGTAATGTTTACAGCCATGTTTTGATATTTGCTATGAACAGAGGTTAAAAGACAACCTCAAAATAACAGGGCTACAGCAGCCATGGTTGAGTTACTCCACTATGAATAGACACTACTACAGTTTACAGCAGTGAATATAAACAGGGAGATAAGCGTGGCACACTGTGTCTCTGAGTCTCAAGCAATTTAATTCCTTTGGTTTCTGGTTAATTCCTGGTTTTTCAATGATCTTCTGGAATGGAACTTTCATATACGTGATTTGATATTATTGATTATTATAGTAATTATAATAATAATTATATAAATGAATATATGCATGCTAACCATACTTTCAGAAAGAGCATGGAGAAAACTGTACCTTTTCTCAACACTAGGGTGATGTATCCTCAAGGATACACCTTTTGCACAATAAGTACATATATCCGACCTAAAAAGGTACACTAGATCCACATTTATATTTTTAAGATACTTTCAAAGTTACAAAAGATAACGGTTTTTGAGAGTGCATCATTTTTAAGCAGTTCAGGTGTTTCTTTCAGTTTTTATTCCCTTACTGTACTCTGTAAACTGTGAGCTTTAAGGTTAAGTCCATTTAAAGTGTCAATTTAAATTGAAATTGATATTTTTAGTATTGTATATCTGTGAAAGTCTGTAACACAACACAGCATTTTCTATGAAGAACATTCTCAGAGATTGTGCTCTAGGCCTATGGGTCAGATCTACATTCTGTTTGTGTAAGAACTGTTTATATTTCCTAAATTCCCATGACCTGCTGGTGGGTCAAGAATGGATTCATCTCTCTCTCTCTCTCTCTGTCTCTCTCTCTCTGTCTCTCTCTCTCTCCCTGTTAACTACATACTTTTCATGTATAGCTTCAATATAGTTTCTGAATAATTCATATGATCACTTAGTAACATGCTGTTCAATGCATTGCTGAATATTAAGCTAAGAATTAAAGGGTTAACACACTATGTAGTGAACAAATCATCAATATACTTGCCTTCATATTTTTATAACACTTTGGTTAAGCCATTATACGTTCTTTGGTTAACTGCCTCAGGATTTGGAACCTCAAATATAACATTTAATGGGTCTCAGATGAACTTATTGCAGGTTATATTTTGAAGGGCATTAGAATATTTCCTTTCAGGAAGCAGGAAGAAAAATGCAGGTTCATGTGTTTTATCAGATTTTTAAAAGTTAATACTGAATTCTTCTCTTTTAGCACTGGGACCATGTAATGACTAGTGTACTTAATTACTTACACTTACTTATTTTATTACAACTCACATAAGGTAGTTTGGCCCACAAAACTGGAGAAAACAAAACTGTACAGAAATGTTAAATATCGTTCTCATTTTCTGTATTGGATCTCACATGATCTGAACAGTTAATGTATTCAGTTAAAGTTAAATGTAACACAAGGTTCTGGACTCAGCATTTGGCAGAGGCCTTATACAGAGTGACTTATATAATTCCTTAATGCAAGTGCTAATACAATACTAGCTTACAAAGGAAAAAATGCAAAAATAACACTTACATTGTAAGCGACCAGGCAGTCATCTGTGCTCCACCACAAAACTCATGGTGGTACCATCAAAGGAGGGAGGTGCGATGATCCTGGGCCCTTGCTGGGAGGTGATGCTAATGACAGGTACCTTGCTGTTAGCCACCCTGCCAGTGGGTACATGCTGAGCACCTGGTGTTAATTGCAGAGATTTCCCAGAGGGCATATAATAAGGACTTTCCATGTAGGCACCATCTCCCTGCTGCCCTGCATGGGATTTGTCTCCTGCTTCTACCTCTGACTGCATGGAAAGCTGAGACTGGAAAGTCTGAGCAGGAATCATTGTGGAGGCCATGTATCCTGGGTAGAACATGTAGGTATGACCATAACCTCCAGGGCTAAGGGCAAGAGGGGAGATAGGCACAGGTACAGGGGTCATTGGAGGAGGTTGTGGCATGGGGACATCAACATACTGCCCTGTTTCTGGGTCATAAAGTCGTCTTGTGGCCGGTTGGACGGGAGTGTCAACCAAATAGTAGTTTCCAGTAGTGGGATCTAGGAGCATTTTTTTCTGTGTAGACTGAAAGTGGTCTGTGGGGACTGGAGATGGCTGCACTGTAGGAGAAAAACAAATTACCTGTGGCTGTGCTGCATGCATAGTAAAGGGCAGAGGGTGATGGTAGATCGTAGCAGTAGGGGTATCTGGGGAACGTGTCTCCATAACGGTACTTGAGTGTTTGTGGGGCTGATGGCTTTCTCCTTGGCTTTTGGTGTTGCTACTGTGTAGCACGTGAGATTGTTGGGCATTAGTGGCATAAGGTTTCACAGGTATAGTTATGTAATTCTCTGAATCAACCGAAGATGTGAACTGAACTGGGGCAAATCCTGCCTTGTTAGATTTGCCTGCATTGCTACTTAGCTCTTCTCTCTTCTCTGTGACAGGCTTTGACTGGGTAATATTTAAAGACACTGGTAGCTTCGACGACTTAGGGTTCTTCACAGCTATCGAACTAACAGATGCTGAGGACGAGCCATGCATCTGCAGGGCCTTCACTGAACTTGTTGTGACAGGGACAAAAGATTTCTGACTGTGGCTTAGGCTAGAAATCTTCTTATTCTGAGTTTCGCCAAGGTGCATCAGAGTTTTGCTGTCCTTTAATTTGTCATGGATGACAGGCGTCTGTGATGTTTTAAACGTTTCCTTCTCTTCTTTTCGTGTCGATTGCTGTCCAGTTGTGACTAGTTTATCTGGGTTTGAGAATGAGTCTTGCCTCATGGTGACAGATGAAGAACTAGTGTTACCCTGGTCTTGCTCATTACATCCGTGATGCTCACTACTTAGGAGTGAAAGCACATGGCTGTCAGTTATGGGTTGTGGCTTGGATTTTCTCTTCCACTCATTTTTGTCAAATACATAGAGCTGTTCCATTGTCTTAACAGCAGCTTGAAGTTTCTCCAGAGCAGCCATCTTGGGATCAGCCTTTTTCTCACCTGTGTCACACATTTTCTCTTGCCTCCTTGTGCTGGTTTTTGCCTCAATTCCTATTTCAGGGATTCCCTCCTCCTTTACGTGCACTTGGTCTGTTGGGTTACTTATTTGTTCCGACTCCGTAGTGATGCCATCTACAGTCACCTGAGAATGTGACCCATCAGCCTCTTGGATATCTTCGACCGGTTTATGGTCCGAGGAATCTGAGAATTTTTCGGATTGCTTCGCAGTGCTATTTGTATTCACCGAATGGCACTTAATCACGATAGGGGGAAGGCTTGTCTGATTCTGATATGCGTTCTGTATGGAGGATTTGTGCTCCATGTCCGCGCTGTTGTTATCCAAAGATACAAAGTGATAGGAGCTCTTAACCAGTTTGCGCACGTCTCTAACCTGGTGTATTGGCGCTTGCAACTTTGTCTTGTCTCGAACATCTCTAACCGTGAAGTGTGGGATTCTGTCTGAAGAGTCACCCTTCATTGCAGCAGTGAGCGCTTGATATTTGGGCTCATCGTTTGATTTTGTCAAGCCACCTGCACTGCAGCCTGTATTGGGAGCAAGGAGCTTAGCGATGCTGAACGGGTCGCTCCGGTTGTCTCTTAGACTCCGTAAACTTATTTTAATTTCCGGCGACTTCGACGTTCCTGGTTTTTGTGCAGCGCCTGATACATACAGAGTGTTCATACTCCTCACTTCTCGGTTATTCTCCGCGCTCGGCTTAGGCTTCTCGAGCTCCCTCTCACCGGACACGAGTTGGATGCTTGGCACAAATAAGTGCGACATTTTTGTAAGCTTGCTGTTCGTAGAGTCTGATTCGGACGTTTGCTTGTTTTTGCGCTCAGTTTGAACTTCTAGCTCTTCGTCCCTCCAGCTTCTGAAAGCGCTATTTTGGCTTCGAATCAGTGCGCCTCTGGACGCGTCCGCAGCTCCTTTTTTAGCGTCGAATGCCGCGCAGTTTTGCGACTCTAAATTGGTTTCTGATGCGAGAGCGATATGTTCTTCGAGGCGTTCGCTGTCCTTGGCGTTGCAGGACCCGCTGTCTACGAAGTCTCCGAGTTCATCCAGACAGACGATACTGAAGTCGGATTCAGTCTCGGAGTGTTTGGAGCTTTGTCTGTGAAATCCTGTAAGCGCAGTTTTGTCTCGGTGCGCTTCGGGCTCGATGATCTCTCCCCGCTCCATCTTGCGCTCCTGCTCGAACTGCATTTTCTTCGAAATGACATTTTTTAGTATGCTAGAAGCAAATATGGATTTCTTGTGCACGTCCTCCATGGCTTCTTCTGAATTGCACGGTGTCTTGCTGTGCGCCTTTTGCCGAGGGTTTGTAACCTCATCTGCGGAACGTGATCCTCCCGCGGTTCGGGCGGATTTCACGCGCCTTTCGTTTGCAGGCGCTTTAACGTTGCAGCAAAAATTCAGCGTTTCACTTAACCTTATTACACCACTCTGACCCTGTCCAATTTTACCCATGAGCTCCTTTTCTTGGGTTAAAGATGCGTTTTTGGGGTTCACTAGATTGCCGTTCAAAGCAAATATCTCGACTGGGGGCGCTCTCCTACTGGTCAAAGTTAATCCCGTTATCCCTTTACTCTCCCTCCATTTTGCCAACTGAAAATTAGACGAGGCATTTTGATGGGCCGCTGCATTGTGACCGCCTCCTTTGGACACGTTCACGTTGCCATACTTTAGATCAACAAGTGCTGACCACCTGTTGAGCCCTTTGCTGCGCTCTGAAGCTGAAGACTCACTGGAAGTGCTAAAATTGATGGCATCGAGATACGGGTAGGCCAGACTTTTGAAAGCTTTGGCCGTGAGGTTGCGCACTTCCTTATCGGCATCATCCAACTCGCTAACAGCGCTGGATGTGCCACTGGAGTACCCTGTGACATCTTTGCCTTTGAATTTGTTGCCAAAGTGCAAACGCCCGGGCAGAGCAATCAAACACTTTGCTCCATCAGACACATTTTCCCCCTTTGTGTCCTTTAAAACACAACGGCTCATGTCTCCAGTGTAAATGGCATAATGATGATGGCCTCCATCCTTTTCTTGGACGTTGCTAGGCTTGTTTATAGCTCTGGAAGTTGCCTTGATTGACAGGTGAATGTGGCCGGTGCGTTTGCCTTGGCACTCAGGCGCTTTCTCTTCTGAGGTGGCGCTCCTGTCGCCCAGATCACTTTCTGCTTGACTGCATGTCACTGCAGTGCTTCTGTGAGCCTCGTCCTTGTTGTTTTCCACTTGTACTTCTGTGGGTTCGTCGTTGTCGACAGATGCGTAGTCCACGAACGAATAAACCTGGTGGTCGTCATCGATATCCCAAGTGGATACTGTTTCCAAGTCACAGTCCACGTCGTGGTCAAGTTCGGACAGCTGAATTTCGTGCGTGGTGATGTAGTGAGCCTCATCACCGGCCATTTCGTGTTCGCAGTAATCCGCGATCACCGTACTCACTTCGTCGTCCGACTCGCTTTTCTCGCTGAAATACAATTCCGTGCCCTGTAAATCACCATCGTCGAGTACTCTGGTCTCTTTTTCCAAATTGTCCGGTGATTCGGGTTCTTTGAGCAACTCGAGACAGTCCACGACGTTTTCATGACTGAGCCGTGGTCCTTCAGAAGAGCCAGCTGTTTTTGTTTCTGTTGCTCCTTCTGTTTTGCCGTTCTCCCAGCATTCCAGATTAACACATTTGCGCGTGAGACTGGGCAGATGTTCCGCTGAAGGAAGCCGGACGCACTGGAGAGTGTTCTTCTGGCCGGTAAAACTTACTTGCACCGCTTTCGCCTCGCCCAGTTTCAGGTCTAGCAATTCGTTCAGATCTACATAATTCGAGTCCTCTGGAGCCGTCACGACGCGTAAAACTTTGCTGGACAGCGCGCAGTGTGTGTCCCCGCCGTAAATCAGCGCCTTCTCTATTGCTGCCATGGCTATGTAGTAAAGGACTTTGTTGATTAGAAGAAATTTTTTTTTATGTGGGTAAATATTAGAGACACTATTCCCCAGGAAGCCCTACTGCTCGCCCCTGTTGTACAGTCCTAGTGGAGTTGTCACTCTGTATAGATTTTCTTCCCCACAGTTGTCAGCGTGGCGCTACAGACTCTCATTTCAGATGGTGACACGAGCAGAACAGACATTCCAGAGCCCAGCCGATGGGCTTCTAAACTATACGAGTAATTTTTACATTATGCTTGATATAATGTCATACACTAACTTAATACCTTTATGTAAGCTGTTCTGGCGCTTCACTTCCATTACGTATTCTGCTGCGCTGCCACCTGCCTTTAATACGCATATCTACAAATATAGAGACGGTGACGAAATGCGAAAACAGCTATTTAAAACTAGGATGTTGTGTTCGGCGTGTTTTGTTACATCCTGTGGACAAGGCCGAATCCTCGTCACAACACTGTTTTGGACTAAAAAAAGAAATCTTGACTAGCTACAATGGTCCAGACTCCGAGCACTTTAATAATAACAAGAAGAAAAAGAAGAACAACAATAACAACAACAACAACAGCAACAACAACAACAACAACAACAATAATAATAATAATAATAATAATATTAATAATAATAATAATAATAATAATAATAATAATAATAATAATGGAAAGTAAAGACGTAATCTGATGAGATTAGTGACACCTTAAACAGAGTGCATGGCAACATGAGAATGGTTTTATTCAGTCAAACGCGCAGAGGATTTATTTTTTCTGTAGACCTATATTAAGTAAACAGCTCAGAACACCAAACTAGCCTGAATGAGTGACTGATCTGCTGAAGTGTATAAACACAAACACAGCTGAGCAAAGGTGTGTAACTTCTGTCAGATCAATATAAATGTGAGTATACTGCACAGACTAACACACAATGGTTTCAAGTGAAAACCAGCGATTTTTTTTAACCAGGAATTTCAGCACCACAAGCGGGGACAGCTCCTCAGACACATCTTTTACCTAGAAATGTGCACAATTCCTTTGAAACGTGACCCCAAAACCTCGGTATGGTCCATGTATGTATCATTAATCATATAAAAGGCACAAAAGAGGTACAATTAAGTGTATCACTCCAGTGAGAAGGAAGGAGAGTTTCTGACAGTGTAAGTAAATGCTTAAAGTGAACTCAGATGTTTCAGGTGCAGATGTGTAAAAAAGACCAAAATGCACAAAAGCATTCACATGTATATGAACATATACTGAGTTAATAAATTATTTTTGAATGTGCAGTTGCAAATGAATCTTTTCTAGGTGACAGTTCATCTCCACTTCTGTTGTTCTAATTTTGCAGCAAGATACATTTCATAAACCTTAATGCTCAAATACACGTACACATTTTATATATCAGTGAATACTGTTTAAGAAAAAAAAAACTCGACCTGTATCTGACTCCATGCCTAGGTTGGTGCGTGGGTTTTAGCTTAACTCAAACACACCTTTATTTAGGTAAACAACTAGCATGTAACTCTTGAACAGCAAACAAATGAAGAGTTGAATTAACAACCTACAGTTTTGAATAAACACAGTTTGTCTGTGAAGCATGTAAAACTTGGTCCTCAAAACAATAGAAAGAAAGGATTTAAATTGTTCTTTTTGCCATCAGGTAAGCTTTACAGCAGATTAGTGGGGTGCACAAAAGGCTTGCAGTTCACTGTTTACATGCCTTCCCACATTATTAACACTGCTCAATGTTAAGCCAGTAATGTACAGTAACACAGTAAGTCATCTTACATTACCAGTCACCATAAGTAGCAGCTGCTTTGTATTTACATTAGGATTAACAGAGTCACACAGACCTCTACACTCTACCCTAGCTCTATTTTATTAGAGAAATGATTTAGCTGTCTATCCCTTTATTGAAAAATTGAAAAGGCTATATTGATCATTTTAACAGTAAAATGCACACACTTACAGAAAGCTAACCTACATGTAGCGTAAATACCTGTCACTCTTCTGAAACCAAGAATTGTTTTTGCATCTTCATAACTACCAGGTTTCTAAGGTTCACTATTTACTGGTTAGCTCTGTTTACTAAGTTCATAGGGACTGCACACAGTGCGTAATATGGTCTCTGTTTGGATGTGGATGTCTATTTGTTTTAGCAAGGGAGTGGCTTAGCTACTGGCTAATTATGTGTGACTGCTGTAACAGTGAAACAACAGGCCTGAGCAAACAGCTGGTACTGTGAGTACTGTGGTACTGTAATTAGCAAGTAATAGATTTACTGTAAGAGGCGTTAATGTTAAAGTTGCTGAGGTTCATAAACAATACTTGCATGTGCAGTTTTGATTATACCAGTGTGTTGTTATTGCTTTGTATATTGTGTGTTAGATTTGTATGGCAGAATTTGGAGCAGTTGGACTACTGGAGACTTAAGATATGCAAGTGCTATTAGACTCTCATATCCCAACAGCAACAGCTGCAGATTTTTATAAATGTGAGATGCCCACTGGCAAGATTTGCTGGGTCTGAATTTTGGCTTGTGTCCGCTCGTAATACCATGGAAATTCTACACTAGTGTTGGTATAGTGCCATTTCTCACTTAGACTTAGACTAGTTCTTTTTTCCTTACAATATACCAACTGTTGTTGTTTTTTCAATCTGCATAATTATTGTTGTTGTCGTTATTGTTTTTCTTCCATATTTTCTGTTATTCATCTTAAATCATATTATTCAATACTTAACATGAATTATTCACTTACTATAATATTAAAACCAGCAGGAAATGTATGTAGTTTGCTACAGTAGCTATACAGTGTAGATAAACCATATGGCTTGTTTTTTTCTTAGAGGTATTCAGAACTAGGGTTCATTTTGTCACTGCTATTCTCATTGCTAATTGCAGCACTTTTTTATCATTTGTGTAAGCTGTTTTACTTAAATTTTCTGAATTTGTCATTTATTTCTGTTGCGTCATTTCATGTGTTGTTTCTTGGTTGGTTTAGAAATGGTTGCTTAAGTAAGCACAATTTTATTCTTGCGTTCAATTTTAGATGTATGTTTAGCAATTAAAGAGTTAAAGTTCATTCATTCATTCATTTATCCATCCATGCATCCATCCATTCATGAGTTCGTTCGTTCATTCGTTCTTTCGTTTGTTTGTTTGTTCATTCATTCATTCATTCATTCATTCATTCATTCACATTTTATCCTGGTTTGGGTCATAGTGGACTTAGAGCCCATGTTGGGAACACTAGGTGCAAGACAGAAATACAAGAGTGTATTTAAAAATACATTTGCTGCTCTTACACTAACACTGCTACTAATATGTCATCATGTACAACAGATTTTTGTGCTTTATTTATAAAATGGTGTACAGTGTGCGAACACAAAACCCCTGCCGGCTGTAAGTTACTGTCAATTTACACTGCCGTTTTTTTACAGTGTGTTAAAATCACCTAGTAAACCTGTCACCTGGTGTGCTGAGACATCTCTATAACATTCGTTACCCATTCTACTAGACAGGTATTCAGCTTACTGAGCATTTCCAAATTTTGATTCGAATTTGTTTTTTACTTTACTACTTGGTTTTAATTTGATTATATTAACATTTTCTTTTTTACATTACACTCTTACGCTAAGTCACTTGTACATGAGACCTCTTCAATCTGTACCATTTTCCTAAACATTAGCTGTTGGACTGAGATTGAGTCATGACAGGGGCTTTCCAGGCCTGAAAGGTGAGCCAAGCTCTGGTGTCAGTGAGGAGAGCTTAGCGCAGGCAGACTGTCTGTGTGGATTCAGTTCAACCGAGTTCAAGATAATTCATTCCCAGCATGTTTGGAGGTCTAAATCAGGTCATGTGTAAATACAACTAATTTGGTTAGCAATGTTTGAATAACATTCATAAACTTTATTAATAATAAAATTTCATAGTATTGTGTTATGTGTAGTATTGAGACACAATATATTTAATTGCATATAAAAGACATAAAACATTTTTGGAAAAGGAGCTCTGATGCTGAGTATTAAATCATACCCACAATGTACTATATCTTTAGATATGAGAATTTCTAGCATTTTTACAGTTCAATATCAATAATAATATTGTAACATTATAGCATTTAATGGTACTAACCAGAAATGGTCTAGAAAATGGTAAAAGAAAAGGGCCATTTATCATCATGCCATTCATATTAACGGCATTAGCTGCTGTCTCTTCAATTGTGAAAAAGCACCTCTCTCTCTCTCTCTCTCTCTCTCTCTCTCTCTCTATATATATATATATATATATATATATATATATTCAGAACAAGAGTGCTCACAGTGTTATGATAAGGCCAAAATCCAGTCTGATAGAGCCATTAATCAGAGAGAATCATGGACTGTGATTCTCATGGAATGTGGTAATAATCTGAGGAACTTAATTAAAGCTGTTTTCGCAGAATCACAGCTCATGGTATACTGCATCTAAATTGAGTGCATAGTTTTTTTTTCCACCTGACATGCGTCATGTGTCTGGTATTTGATGGTAAAACAGAAATACTAGACAGGCGGGTAGTGTCAAGTTTAATAGCTATATAACAACTGTTAGACATAGTGTCTACTGTATCAGGAAGGCTTTGCAACAAATTTATAACACTATTAGGTTTATAAGGTTAACAAGATTGTTAACAACAGTGGCACGGCCCATAAAATCACATATTTAAGCATTATTCCATTAATTCAGAAATTGATTGTGAAGTGAAATGATCACCTCTGAAGATATGACACATCACATGTAAAAGTTACATGTTTTTTTAAATACATTTCGAATGTTATGTTTCACACATTTGCATATAAAAGGCATGCAGGGTTTTTTTTTTATGCTTCACTTGAAAAACATTGTCTTGTGACGCATGATTTTTCATAAACCTTCACTGGTTCGTTTCTTGAAATGAAGGTCTAACTCAGAGTACACTGTGTTTTCTGGGCCTCTCTCTTCAGTCATGGTTCAAGGTGCTTAGCTTGTCTGGCATGTAACTCACGGCATAGGTTGAGGATGTCATGTGTAACACTGTTCCTTTGGGCCTAACTCCTCCCACTGAATGAGGTACTCCAGTAGTCAATTACTGAGTATCGATTTTACTAGGTATGAAGCCTGGGGGAGGGGCAGGAATGGTAGCAAGCAGGATGTTAGTGGCTAAGGATCCTTGGAGGACTGGTTTCAGGCAGAAGATGTGGATGAGGGGGCTATGCAGCAGTGTCGGGGGAGATCCAGCTTGGAGCTGACTTCATTAATCTGTTTCAGTACATTGACGTTAAGTACCTGGGGCTTAACTTTCTGCAGGTTTGGAGTTGCGAGAAGTCGCTAGTGGCAAGCCAGACTCATATCCCAGCTGGTAGTGATGGGGGTTCCCTCTTTGCCAATCTGCATTCTTCTTATTCATCTTGGCCACTTGTTCAAGATACTGGTGGGTGCTTTCCCATACTTCTTTACTGCACCAGAACCATTCATCCAAGGATGGTGAGTCACTGGGGCTGCAATTTCAGGGAAACAGCAGAGGCTGTTTACCCAAACACACATTGAAAAGACCTCAGCTGGGTGGTTGAGTGTTACAGAGAGTTCTGGGCATAATCCAGGTCCAGTACCGCTAATTCCCCAAGACAGAACATTTATAAGAACCAGCTTTTTGTGATCTGTGAATCTGGTGAACAGTTTAGTACCCACCGCCAGCCAGTTGCAGTTGGGTTTCAATATCATAATTCTCGGCAGGATATAACATTCTGGAGCAGAAAGCCAAGGTATGTAGCTTGGGCTTGTCCCTGAGCTACTGAGATATGATGGCTCCATCCTCTGTCTTAGAAGCATCCACCTTAAT
Source organism: Hemibagrus wyckioides (assembly GCF_019097595.1). Taxonomy (NCBI): domain Eukaryota; kingdom Metazoa; phylum Chordata; class Actinopteri; order Siluriformes; family Bagridae; genus Hemibagrus; species Hemibagrus wyckioides. The sequence goes on from NC_080716.1 coordinate 12,640,622, forward strand.
GACAAAGGCCCTCGATGGATTGGGCTGAGCTGGTTGAGGTCCTTCTCAGCCGTTGGATTCCAGGCCAAGCACTTCACCCCTTCCTGAGGTGTTAGGGAATGCATGATAGAGCTAAAACCGCAGATAAAATTGAAGCAGGAATTAGTTAAGCCTAGGAATCATTGAAGATTCTTGGCTATCTTGGATGTAGACCAGTCAGTCACTGTGGCACCTTGGTCTGGTCCAATGATGTAGCCCAGAAAGGAGATTTTGTTTATAGATGGAACTCACACAACTTACCCTTAATGTATAACTGATGCTACATGAGAGACCGGAGAAGATGGCGAATGGTGTTCACAGACCTGTGAAATTTGGCTTTAAGGGGCTGGTTGCTCCATCAGCTGTTGGCTGCAATTGTTTCCTACAGTGAGTGTTTGAACAGGTACTGGAACCTGGATCACCTCAGTCAAAAACTCAAATAAAAAAATCCAAATAGTGATCATGGCAAAGAGCAGCCTTGTTAATGTCAGATGCACAAAACAAACTAAGTGTATGCGAATGAGAATCCTTTTTATAGCATGCATGCACATGTGTGATTGGGAACAGGGAAGTATGATCAGATGTTTGATGAATGGGAATGAGATAGTGATAGTGGATTCTAGGGAGTGTAGTCCAGACTGGCTATGTTTGTAGATGTCAGTGTGTTCTGAAAAGTGGAGTTCATGGACTGAGTTGACCTGACAGTTCTTGCAGTTCTCACAATGTGTCTTCAAAGTGCTGGAGGCCAGCGTATGTTTGTAACAATGGCTAAACAGGTGTGTGCTTGTTTTTGAGCAGAGGATATAGTGAACTGTCATCAAAACATGCAGAAATACCAGGCATGTCACTGTTGTCCATTTTAAAGTGATTAACCCTTTACAGGGCACTTTGAATGGGCACAAACCCATGGCAGCCTTTTTTCAACTACTTTTAGTATTTACCTTAATGGGGCACAGAAAATGTGTGTAAGAAACACATTTAATCATATTAAACTGGAACCGATATAAATAAAACGGCTGAAAGGAGCAATACAGCTAATGTTTTAGATGTCAGGTTTTTATCGCCACCTCAGGTAGCTTGTGCATTTGTGTTAATTTGGTTATGCAAATGGAAGTGAACAGCAACTCCTAAATCAAGCTGGTTGCAGTGTGGGGAAGGTTTCAGGGTCCATTTGTTAATTATTAAACGTAGTTGTTTACAATAAATCACCCACTTTAGCTTTAAAATGGCCATCCACTTTAGAATTCTCACCATGCTAACTTTGAGGAAGTAAGTTAGAAAGGACTGCAGGATGAGTTGTTTTTGTTGTTTGTTTGTTTTGTTCATGTCCTTGCCGAGCCTAATTCAAAATCATTTTAAGAGTTTGCTCATTATAAATATACCTATGAGAGATAACCACACTGTCACAGTAAAATATTAGCTCATCTCATTTTTTTTTTTTATCTTAATGCTAGTTTAAAAACAAACTCTGCTTGCTCAAAAATGATTAATTTCCTGCTATTTCACATAATGTGAAACAAGTTAATGATCCCTCGACTTTTTATGAGCTCATGCGTTAGTTAACCACTATTTGTTGCCATACATCTCCATATTGTGTATTTCTCCTTCGGTTATCTTATGGAAACCGAAATGCAAATTTTCTGGCAAGACTGACTTCTGAATTGCAGAACTGAAAGATAAAGGCCTGACTTAGCCACTAGAGGGTAGACAAGTACCAATCGGTGTGAGGAACCTCACTTGTCAAGCTAAATGCCAACCAAAATGACTAAGCATCTTACAAGTAGAAGACAAAAGGAAGTGTGGGTCGTGTATAGTAGCATATTGAAAAACCTCTGAGACTGATAGAGTCAGGTGTTTGGCACTAATATGCCAAATGATACCTATGTTTTTATGTGTTAGAATGAAATCTAATTTGCTTCCAAATTGTTTTACCGTCTGCTTCATAGGCTGATCAGTCAGGTATAAATGTAAAGAATCCCGATCCCCCCCTAAACCCCACTCCTCACGGTTCACCTGGTTTTGTGTGCTTGAGCCATCTTCTGAATGGGCTTCTTTTACATTGAGCTCTTTGAGGAGTCTCTGAACTCCATCTGAACAGCCACCCAAGTAGACAAAACAGCTGTGTGTGCTGTGTTAACAAGGATCAGTGGAATTCACGGAGGGAAAACAGGCAAATCTCCTGGCTGACCTGTTCTCCCTGTGTGAGTGATGAGGGACAGATTGCCTCAGCACAGGTTGAGACAGTACTGGCAGTGAATGAGTTGTCAGACCAGGTGTGGAGAACAGAGTCCGCAGGTCTTAGCATGTTGACTGGTAATTTTCACGGTCTCCTTTTCAAGCTACCGGTTTTCTGTTCATGTGACAGATCAACAAGTAAAGCAGGAAAAAATACTTATTCATAGCTCAGCAGTTCATGATATATGAAAAACCTTTGGTGGTGTCACAAGAATTTGTTTGTAATATTTTGTAAGATGATGATCTATTTTTACATTGGAAAAAGGCTCATAGAGGAGTCAGTAGCAATTGCTTCAGAGACTGAGAAGCAATCTAAAGCAATGCTTTATTTGTTTACTCTGTCCATCTCTCATGACCTTTTCTGTACACACTGCTCAAACAGATACAGCTCCAAAGCTCCATTTATCATTCTAATATCCCTCTCATTATCACTGTTTGTGCAATCTTGTAGATTACTAACTATTCAAACCATAGCGCAATGCTAACTATTAATATGATATTGCATATATTATTGCATTTTGGAAATTTCACGTCTACTGTTTGCTGTGTCCACGACTCTGGCATTTCTAAGGGTTTCTCATTAATATCTGGTTGAATATTTCTGGAAAATGGTGAATGAGAAGATATGATTTTTCCCTTATGGTTTAGGAGCCAGCAGAAAAACCTGACCGTTATCATTTATGTTTGTTGGAATTTCTTCTCATATCTTTATCATTTTCTATCAGTGTCTCCCTGTGACATCAACATGGCAAACAACCACCAATAGGAATAACAAAAATACAGAACCAACTAAGAATTTAGAACCATAATCACTAAAATGGTTCAAAATAAACATATTCAAAGTTATGAAGTATGAGGATGCAATGTTTTATACTCAGAGATCCTTCAAAAGTCTGTGATTAACACTATGCCCTCCTTGAAGCACTTCCCATATGTACTTGCTACCAGTTCTGCCAAGCTGTCAATAAAAACACATGTTGCAGCCAGATCCACCTACACGAGAGCCATTATAGTTAGAGCCCTATAACTCAAGAAAATGTTAAAGTCACAGTACACACACACTCACACACTCACACACACACACACACACACACACAAAGCAATGAAATACTGGCACAGTGTGACAAGTGACATTTCCCGCAATGTGACTCAGCACTCTGTTGAGCTTAGAGCAGTTAGAGAGGAGGTGGAGCAGTGAAGGCTGCCCAGTGAGCAGTGGTCCAGTATTTAGCCAGGAAGATGAGTTCAAATGGCAAATGAGTTTGGAATATAGTTACATTCAGACTGTTTCTTTTTTTTTTCTTTTTTAATTAAACAGCCTTGTTAGCTGAACTAGCACAGTTACAGTGATATGAATGAATATCTTGTTAAATCTACAAGGACGCACAGTTGGGAAGACAAGTGCTGAAATAACTAAATGTCTATTTCACACTCAAGTACATAAACAATACAAAGACAATCAATAAATATAAGGTACAATTTTAAACCTAGGACTTTATAACTCAAGAAGTATTACAAAAAGCAATTGCTTAAGGGTCCTTATTTCTAAATGTGTAAACCTGAACGTCATATACTCAGCTCAGAAAATATACACATTAAACAAAAGCAAAACAAAAAAGTGTTTCTCAAGGGCTTTGTGTAAGATAAATGATTCTAACTTTTTTACAGGGCTCAATTTGAAAGCTTTTGTGAAAGACCAAAACATTAAACTTTTAAACGGTCTCTTACAGCATTCTTCTGTGTAATTTGTCCTGTTATAATGTTTACTGTGTCATTCTTATGACATCTTGTGACTTATGATAAATGATTTTCATTATTTACTACTACTACTACTACTACTAATAATAATTATTATTATCATTGTTGTTGTTGTTGTTAATAATAATAATAATAATAATAATAATAACAATTATTATTATTATTATTATTATTATTATTATTAATAATAATAATAATAATAATAATAATAATAATAATAATAATAATAATAATGATAATAATAATGATGATAATAAACACCCTGGATGGGATGTTGACCCATCACAGGACACACACACACACACACACACACTGAAACCATTAAAGATGCCAATCAGTTTACCACACATGTCCTTGGAAAGAGAAAGAAACCAGAGTACCCAGAGGAAACCCCCAAAGCATAGGAAGATCATGCAAACTCATACACACAGGCAGAGGTGGGATTTGAACCCCCAACCACAGGCAAGCCAAGCATGCTAATCACTAAGCCACTGTGGCCCCTAATGCTGTTGTTCTTGTTAATAATATTGATGAAGATGAATGAATGAACAACAATCTGCAAGAAGTTTGAAACCATGATTTACTGTTTATAATCTGTCTGTGTTTTTTAATGGTGTCAGCTCTCCACAGGCTCCACATTTATTTTTAAAAAGCAGCTTGCACTGTACATAAACAAGCTGACTCATGACTTCCCTTAATATAGCATTATATTGATCTTCTGTGCACATTCCAAAAAAAAAAGAAAGAAAAAGATCTGAAAAGCTGGTCTCCATAGTGATCAGTTACTGAATTTTTCACAGTGGACGAACCACCCCTCCTCTCCACCGTCCACGGCTGTAATTATTGGAATGCAGTTGCTTGAGTTTACTGAATGCCTCATGAAAATCAAATGTGACACCCCATCTCAAATGGGTAAAAAAAATGACCAGCCCCTGATCGGTAATAACCTGAGGCTTGTGAGACAGTCACTGTGAAAGGAGCTACAGACAGCGTGTCCAAACAAATAAAGAGTGACGTGCACAGGCACTTAACTGGATAAATTAGTGTTGGAGTTTGCTTATTGATCAAAACAAGCCCTTTCAGGATCCCAGCAGGGGAGAACAGATTGGCTGAATTTTGGCAGGGCTGCTAGACTTGGCAGAAATGGTAGCATTTTTCAACGATCTTGGGGCACAATGGATAATTATCTTTTTGTGCCAAGTCAGGGCGTATTCCCTGAGCAAGGGTGCTGAAGAATTCCAGACAAGGGTGGCACTTCCTGCACTAGCTAGCAGATTTAGTGGCTTTGTGGAGCAATGACCTCGACTCACATGGTCAAAATATTTACCAAGGTTCCGGCATGCAGTTAAACGAAAATCCAGAAAATGAATCCTATGTATTAAAATGTACACACTTGCTGCATTTTTGCTATTGATGCACAGATTCATGCAATAATAATTTGATTTCTGTAATATTTCAGAAATGTTGTCCCTCAGAGTTCAAATTCCATCCAAGTTCTTCTTGACTTTGTAAAAAAAAAATTAAATAAAATGAGCAGGTAATGTGGAAGCTGGGCATTTGCAGTAAAGAATGAATGAACAGAGCATGGTGATGTTTGCTGTGATTGATGGTCAGTGTCAAGTGAGCTTAACTGAAACATCCTCAGTCACTTTTGCTGTAGTCAGGATTTCAGGTTTCCAGCACCAGACAAAAAACATCACACATGTACACTATTGTACCTTCCAGCAAATTCCATGAAAAATGATTGCTCCAGTTCTGCGGTGAGCCTTGGACTTTCATCTGATGCATCACCAGCTTGAGGCTCCAGATGTCCTCAATTCATTACGAGGCAAAGCGTCCCAGTTGTTGCCTGGCAGCAATGAGCATTTCCACATCAGCTCTTTTGCTGTGTGAAGGAGCAGATCAGACGAGGAGGCGAGCTGGAGGTCTGCTGTTTGTCATCCGGGGGTGAGGTGGGGGCAGCATTGGCTTTGATCCAAGTTGGCAAGAATGCCCTAATGCCCTGTTATCATTTGCTGGTTTTCAGTATATGAAAACTGTCCGTCATACGTAATGCCTATTCACTCGTGTACTGTGGATTTACTCGTGTTCTCCACTTAGAATTATTTGCCATGTGCTTCTTATGATTCTCACTGAACTCTAACCAATGTTTGAAACGGTTGCAGTGTTTTATTTACTAGCAGTGATTAATTGTGCATTGCTACGACATATAAGTAATGAGATTTCTTTCAAGACCAGGCGAAACTACTGTTTAATGTAGACCATGAAGGCCAGCACAGTCAGCTACAGCCCATTACACATAGTAACACACCATAGTAACTCTCTTTTCATTTGTTTTCAATTAGCTGAGAGGAAATAAGACGAAATCACACTGAGGCTCTAATAGTTACTGCCAACTGCTGAATCAAAGCTTTAATGGCTTTTAAATTTACTCTAGATTTCACTTGCTTCCCCATTCATATAGTTTGTCACTGAGTTAACACTGAAATAGAAAAAATACATTATTCTACTCTTGGAATGAGTTAGCATAGCTCAGTCTGGTATGAATTTATTTATATATTCTCAAACTACATAAAGAGTAATTTTGCGGATTTTAATGTCAAGTGGGGTTTTTTCTGCCCTCGGCTAGAATTGTGAATTCAAGAAATCTCAGGCATTCAAATGTTACAAATAAGTGGCCTTATGTGGATAATAAAGTTGTATTGTTTTGTTTGATTGTTTTTAAAGGGTTTAATTTTGAGAGACTGGGCCATGCAGCTTCACCCAGCCTGTCTGTCTGAATGTGTTTTTTCTGTGTGTGTGTCTCTCTCTCTCTCTCCCTCTCTTTCTCTCACTCTCTCTCACACAGGCCCCCACCCTCCCTCCTTTGAGAAGGATTTAGCGACTGAAGCATTGTATGTGTGTGAGGGAGAGTGTCTGGGCACTCACACACTAACACAGACTGGTGGGTTGGTTGGGGGGTCACGGGTCACTGACCTGCCCAGCTCCGTGAGAGAGAACAAAGCCTCAGTCAGGCCAATCAAAGAGCAGGTTGGCTCTGGGCTTTACTCCAAGAGTCCCGGCCCACATTGAAGGTACCAGGGGTCCGGGCCCAAACATGTGAATAAGGCGGGCGCTCGTAAGAAATAATCAAATCCCCAGCCGTCTGGAGAGCCAGTTATGTCAAAACCGTCTATCCTCCTCCATTCTGTTCTCTCCACGAAGCTGGAACGAAGATCTCCCTCCTTCTCGCCAACATCCCTCCCTTCAGCTTTGCCCATCACTTTGAAGTCTGCTTTCTTTTGTTCTATACATAACTCAAGCTGATGTTTTTGAAAAAGCTAATTTGTATGCATTTCCAGTGACATGGCTGCCACCCAGAATTCTTCACAAAGGTCTGGCAGAGAGGTGAACGTCTGAAGAATGGGCCCACAGACAACTCAGCAAAAACATGACGACGGACCTTTGAATTATTGTCACTGTGCAAATCAGAGAATAACAGATTAGGGACTTGAAGATGAAATCACTCAGAGAATAGGAAGTTTGGGGAGGATTTTCTGGCTTTCTCTCTCAATTACTTTCTCTTCTGAACCACTTATTCTCAAACATGATGCCCACGTTCGAGGGAGCAGACAGATTAAAGGTGGACAAATATTTGAACTAGTTTTGTTCAAATTTAAATGAGGGGCTTTCAGTAAAGGAAAGTGATATTAGGGCCCTGTTGTTACATTCTTCTCAGCAGACTCATTCATGCTCTCCAGCACTGATTGTTAGTGTGAAATGCTTACAATGAAATATTAAAATCTTTCTATATCAAATAATCTACAATGTAAGAAAAAAACATTTCAGAAGAAATAATTTTGTTTAGTTCAAAAGTACATCTTTTTCTTTCGGGTCTTTTAAAATCATTTCTTTCTGAATAAATGCCATTTGTGCAGCTCAAAGCTACATTAGTGAGAAGGAGTAAAAAGAGTTCCCTTTTTGAAGGTAGCATTTTAAGCTTTTGTAGCCAGCGCACTGTGACGGTCTTTTGGAAAGGCTGCTGAGGACTTTTCACCAACCTTCAGCTTTAATGACATACTTTAGGTGCATTTTTTTTTTGACTACCGCCCAGAGGCTCTCACGAACTCTTTCTCTTGGGCCTTGGCCTTGGGCCAGAATGATGATCAATGTCCTTGCTTCTCTTCTGTGTGAGCCCAATGTGGAAGGTCTCTACTTTTTTTTTTTTTATTAGAGGAAATGGCACTTGGAGGCTCAAACAGGATATCCCGCTGTTGGCCCTGACTGTGAACCACCAGTCCCCCACCCCCTTCCCTCCACCAGCACCCCAGCAATGTGAGCTGGCTTAAGTTAATCCAGGATCCCAAAACTAGCAGAGCCTTCTTTTTTTTTTCCTTCCTCTTGTTCTCGCTCATTTGGAGACCAGTGTGAAAGAAGTCGGGGACACAATGCCTTTCCTATGGTGTGTCTCTGAGCACAGATAGACTGTCTCAGGGTTGAGCTGTCTGATGTTTTGACCGTGAATTTGGGCTACTGTGTCTGTCTCTGCTCCAGTAAGGAGTTACTTCTCACAACGTTTTTTTTCTGTTGAATATAATATATTAGAAGAAAGACAGATTAGAAGTTGTGTGCGTGTCAATAGACTGTGAACAGATTCCTCCAGAATTTAATAACAAAATGCTTTTACTGAGTATATTTCCACAAAGCAATTCAGTGAGGTCTAGCTTAAGAACATTTCAGTCTTTCCTTTATTCGTTGTGTGAAAGTGTGTTTTTGGCTTTACTCCCTTGAACAAAAAGCAGGGGTTTAACTTTCTGTGCCTCTCATAATTGGCTCTCAGTGCAGATTTATGATGTAATGAACAGGTGTTGGGTGGGAGGGACAGTGTGACAGGCATTATAAAGAACCAGTCTCTCTCTCACACACACACACACACACACACACACACACACACACACACTAGTTTTATTTCTTTGTCAGGACCTTCAATTGACAGAATTATTCCTGGAGGTATTTAATATTAAACCTAGACTCAACCTTAATCTTCAATAATATTTTTCAAATAAAACCCTGATTTTTATTTTAAAGGCAATTTTGTAAGCAACGGGTGCCTGTGAGGTTATTTGGCATGATTTTATATCATTCTGCGTATATTTAGCAGTATTTCGTCCTCGAAAGGTGCTAAAAACATGACCATGTGTCTTACTGTGCTTCTAAGGACCTTCATTTGGCATAATTATGAAGGCAGCTACATATTTGTTACACCACACTGAGATCCTAACGCTAAAATCAGTAAGCAAAAGTAAACCTGCAGTTTTTCTGTTAAAAAAGGGGGTATCCTCAGGAGGGTGGTGTCCTGTCCAATATTCCTGTGTTTGTGGGGACTTGCCAAGAATAAAATGCACACACACACACACACATATTTTCAGTATAGTCTCATGGTTAGTTTCACACTTGATATTTGTAGATAGGCTTAATAATCCAATTTGTCACGCAAGATTACTGCATTATATATGTTTCACTTGTAAATGATATGTTTCTCAGTTTCAGAATTCTGAACAGCATGAATCCCTAAAATTACCACTTTACTGCTTAATGTAACAACAAGTGAAGAATTGTACAAAAGGTTGAGAAAGACAAACAGGGCTTAAGTCTATAGTTACTATAATGAAGAGTAAAGAAAGAGGATGGTTTAAGAGAAAATGGAAAGTGGCACATGATTCATGGGTTAAATATATACCGCAAATAAACAGTGAAATAATAAAGGTCTGGAAGAGTTTGTTTTTTTTTCCCCAGGCTAATGTTTTTCAGTGGCTGTAGCAACATTTATAGTGCTGATTATTTCACAAACAAGCCTTTCAGCCGGTGAAAGGATTTTCTGAGTAGATTCCATTTTCCATATCCATTACTGTTTTGTAATCAGGAACTAAGATACTAATCTGACTAGATTTGGTGGTGTTCTTTATGTTTATCTGCTGTATCACATGCCGGTTGTCTGACATGATGGGAGTGTGAAAGTTCATGTGGCTACAGATGGGCAGCAGTCAGACACATGGCTCTGTGTTGACATTCAGCTGCTCCGTGGTCTTTGTGGAATGGTGCTAAGCAAAAGGCTTAGTAGTACTGTTACAGATGCTCTCACGCTTCCTAGCAGCCATTTGAAGGTTGTTATTAGACAAAAGAGACTGAAGGAAAGGAAAAAACAAGGACATATCTAGGTAGTTTTGTGTAACAATGAAAATGAAAAAAAAATGACAAAACAGAAACTAAAATTCTACCTTACTCTCAAACACTATGAAATAAAATATCTGTCTCCTGATAACCACAGGCAGTATATCACAAGAAAATAAATCGAACACCCTTAGGTACTTTTATGTTGTTCTTTTTAGTTTCGACTAAAGCCAAAGACAAAAGATATGGAATCCTCCAAGCCTGATGAGCTGCCTGTATTGCATTATGGCTACTACTATCATTCCCGCCTCGCCTCCGAAGACCTTGTCTGACTCTGAGAGTGAATCTTTTTTTTTTTTATGTTTGGGTGTACAAACTTTTATATGCCTGAAGAATTTCTCTTTCCACAAATATCTTCAGTTGACACCGTGAACTGAGCATCTTGTAGAAGACCTCACAGCTCTATTGTTAGACCACCCACACGGTACCATAAAAAACCACATGTCCTACAATTTCAAGGAGAGTGGGAAGGTTATGTGATTTAATAAAATGCGTTCATGAACTTTCCCCTTTTCATGGTTTCTTTTATATCAGCACTCAGATTAAAAACAAGTGAAGAATGTCGGCATTTGAAATATTCTTAAGTGAGACATAAGTGATGCTTTTCACTAGAACAATGCTGCTAATGCACTGTATAAGCTCCACTAATGACTTAACCATCTTCGCTGGATAATACTGTTACGGAAAAAAAATAAAAATAAAAGACACATGCAGGAGTTGACATGAGAGCAAAGACTCCATCAGCATGAGCCAGACATTTTGTTTTTCGAATTCAGGTTGTGAATATAGTATTCCTTTTCAGGTTTCTCTATTTCCAGCAGGTAGTTAGGGATCCAAGCACCAATGATGCAGGGGAACTATAATGATTGAATACTTTATTATTATACTATACATGCTATTGGAGTCTATGGCAACCCACAGAATGGTTTGCACGATATTTTACAAAATTCAACATGGTCTTAAATGTCTTGGTTCTCTTTGGTTATGCCTCTTGATCTATCTACTGCCATCAATAAGGCCATACAGTTCCATCCATAATTTTGGAACCATTTGTCAAAGACTCAGTGCTCTAATTGCCCAAGATTGTTTTTAAAAAAAAGTCAGCCATATTCAAATGGCCAAAATCTATAATTATAATATTTCATTATCTACTGTTATGTATTTAGTCTAATCAAACTTCAATCAGAGGATCTCAAGTGGCCTTCAACAAGTTATCAAAGGACTTCATAACTGGTCACCAGTAATGCTCTGTCAAAGATCCCGGTAGGTCACCAAACAGGATGTTTTGGTGGGTGGGGATTAGTTTACTACCTAAACACATTTATTTTGATTCTGTTAATCCTGAGAGCAACACATAAGCAATAAGGTGCCTTAAATGAAATTGTTTTTATGCTACCGCTACACACTTCAATCAACAATCTTGAGCATGAGATGATGAATGAGAATAATGCTAAACAGAAAGTCAGCCCGTGTCTCCAACACTGCTTTGTTTTACTGACACCAAACATAGTAGGTGTGTTTGACCACACCCTAAAGATCACCTGTGCTCCATCACACCATCACTAGGTGGCACTATAATAAAGAGCTGAACATTAAGATTCGTTCATGAACTAATTTCCCCTCACAAAATGCGAATTTCAGCCGAGTCCTTCCAAACCAGTTGGTTCAAATCACCAAGTGCTTGGACCCCTTAATCGCTGCTTGCAGCTACATTTCAACACTCACCTCTCATTCAAGTTAATTTACATACAAACTACACTTGCTTCTTACAATCATTAATCATTCTGATCATTCACACTTTCTAGTCAATAACCAGACACTGATGCAGACCGTTTGGATTTTATATTAGGATAAAAAAAAAAATGTTGAAATTAAGTCAGTACCTTCCAAGAAAGGAAAGATATTCAGATTTTTTTTTTTTTTATCACATATAAAGTTTATACACACATATAAACATTATATAATGATAGCTAAACTAAAGGTTCTTTGGGTTGAGAAACTCAAATGAGGGAAATCCAGACAAAAAAAGTATACAAGGTTTGATTTCATTCAAAAACAAACACAATACAAAAATGCAGTTATGTAAAAATTCGTACACATTTAGATTTTTTTTTTTTTTTGTTTAGTTTTTTTTTTTGTTTGTTTGTTTGTTTGTTTTTTTATACACACAGTGCCAATAATTCAGTCCCCTCCCTGTCAGGTCATCAAAGTAATCTGTAGCTCTTACAGATAAATTCGTTTGATTTAAAATAACCCATCTAAAGATACTGGTCTTGCCTTAAGGCACAACTCAACCATCAAAGCCTACAGCTCAACTGTACAATCAGCCCACACTGACATCTAGCAATCGTTCAGAAACAGTTCAGAGGACCTGAAGAGTAAACTCTGAGGTGGAAACAAAAAAAAAAGAAAAAAAAAAAAAGAATTTTAACAAACTAAAAATTCCAAAAGACCCATAACCAGTTCCCACTGGTTTAGAGACAGCCAAGACAGAAGCAACGCGATTGTGGTCCCTATGAAATAAATAACATCAACAGATTCAATAAGACAGCTTTCAACTGAGACATATTCTTACTACGTAAGCATATTTGGCCTTAAAATCAATCATTATTTTAGCTCAGTCCTGACCAGTACAAAAGGTGACATTCCTCAATCATTCCAATGTTGGTACTGCCTTCATGTATAATCGGTTAAAAATAGTATCTGAGCCTCACCATGAATGTTTTTGTCTCATGACATTGCTTTTTCTGGAAACAGCAGTAAGACCAAGAATGGTGCTTTCCTCTAAAACCACAATTCCTACAGTGCCTTTAATGTCCAGTCTTGTAAATATGTCACGGATAATTTGTTCTTCCTTTCACGCTGGATGTAACTGTTAGATTTTGTGAGCAAAATCTAACACTTCACCACCTTAAAACACCAATGACATGACTGTGCCCAAGTGCTTGCACGAGTTTAATATCATTTGCTCTTACACACATGTGCACGCACACACCACACGCACAAGGACACGCGCACACACACTTGAAAATCATACTCAATAAATAGACAATGGTGTAAGGCAGTGTTGAGACATGCATTCATCACAAAGAACAGAACCAAACATCATTCGTACATCGTAACAATATGCACATTGTTTTTTTTGGCGCATGAACTTGTTATTCCCTTTTTGGCAATGGTGGACTTTTCAAGGCTTTTCAGGTGAAGTCCTGGTGGACAGGAAGAATCTCACATCCATCTCTGAGGCACACAGAGAGAAGAAAGGAGCTCCAGGACCTCTGGATGAAGCTGATTCCATAACATTGCCACAAGTTGATTGAGACAAAATCAGGAGGACAATCAGGAGGTCTGGTGTTCCTGCTCATGGCAGCCAGCTGCACACGTCTTTCAAGATGTTCCAGAAGTTTCCAGGTAGCTCTGCAGCTTTCGAACCGTGGTTTTGTCCAAGGAGCACAGGTCAAAGTCAAAGGTTGTGTTTGTGATGTGAAAATGTCCAGTTTCTTCAATGAGGTTTACAATCTGAAAGCAAAAAAGGAGGACAATAGATTAGCAATACAAACAAATGGTGGTCATCTACACTGTAATATTAACTCACATTTTTATATTGTTGTTAAATAAAACCAGGTTTAGGAGAAGCTAGGCTGAACGAGTGGGGCTTTGTCTGAACAAGTCTTCATTGAAAATTAGAAGCACCCAAACTCCACATGGTGCCGTGTATCTGAATGTAATGGGAGAGATGCTTGTCTAACATGCCAACTTATTGATACCAGTCGTCTCTTTCTAGTTCGAGGGGATCATGCTAGCAAATTAAGGGGACGGGAAGTGGACGAGGGGGAAGGGGAAGGGGTTCTGCACAAATGAAACTGCTCAGTAATGGGACCCAAACCTGATCCTTTTCACACTACAAAGCCAGATTCCCATATGGAAAGAATTTATTGTCTCTATGCTGAACCAAGGCCAGGAACAGAGAGACTCGGGGGTCTGTTATGACAACAGTAAAGATAGAAGTCAGCTGCTCGTGTGACCAAACTGCTGTCTGGATGGAGGACTGAGGCTTTTTCATTGCTAACGGTTTTATTTGACAGGTCTGTGACTTTCAGATAAAAAAATATATATATATTTCAAGCAATAACAACAACTCATGTTTGCAACAGAAAAGCAGAAAGAACCTTAGAAATTACAATAGCTTTATTATATTTTGGCCATTTGTCAAACTACTGTCTAATAAACAATGCATTTTCATACAACACACTCCATAAACCCTTCAGATAAACTATGTAAAACGGCAATGGCTGTTTTCTCCAATCTTTGAGGCCAAAAACACAGTAAGATACTGCAATGTTTCATGGCTAAGGAGGTGGAATACATATTACGGTTACAAAGGATTGGCTTGATCTTGACATATGCTTATGCTTCCAATCTTTGTTTGGAAATCTCACAAGCATTCTCTATTTTCCAGCCAAACCTGGTTGTCCATTTAGTCTTAACTACTAGGCCTCAAAGTATTATGACTGCCAACATCAGGGGAAAGAAACCCTGATTTGATAATAAAGCGTTTTATTTTATATGTTTCAGGGGTTTTATATATTTCAGTGCCTATTATCTGCTTTAAGGATGTTCGACTCTTTTCATCCTTATTGCATTATGAGCTTAGAAAATTGAACCGTTTTCGGAGATTTCTCTCCTTGGAACTTCACAAAAATGTTTCTTGACTCATGATGTAAACACGGTACCTGCTGTAATATGTGCCTCTCTCTCAGTGCCATTAGTCTTCTATGGAGCTCCACCAGTTCATCCAAGTATGCCTAAAACAACACAGCAGATGCCTTACATCTAAAAGGTGTACTATCCAGACACAGTAAACACATTAATCGTCTGACTTTTCAGCTTTCACCTCATAACATACTAAAATCTTCTTCTAGTACAAATGGGTGCTGTTTATATCAGTAGTCACCTTGTCACAGTCAATATTCTTGTTTTTATCCCCTTTTGTCTGCTTCATGGGACTCTTCACTTCTAGAATCTGCAAGACAACAGAATTAATCAACTTGTAACACTGGCATGGGTTATACTGAAGCCAGAAAAAGTACATTTATGTAGCACCAAGGCATTTTTCTAAACATAGGAAGGAAACTTTCAAGGTAGCCATGATATTTTCTAAATTAAAAGCAGGATGGAACCAGTACAATCAATTAATCAAGTTATAATCAATGACCAACTCTAAAATAGACATGTTAAATCCATACAGAATAAAACAGATTCAGGGATATAAATGTAAAAGGAGCAGCAGTAGCTCAGTTAAGATTCTGAGCTAGATCCACTAATGAGCTACTCTGTATTTGGACTGAATGTGTCAGCTAATGAACCCATCCATGCAGTGTCCACACTTATGGACAGTTAATTTAAGGCTATTCTTTATGTTTTAGTAAAATATGAAATCACATCAAATAACTTGAGTGCATAAATGTAAATTCACATAAATGCCTGTAGCTCTCAAATCCTCTAGTTCCTCAGTGTTTACTAACTTACTACATACAAAATGCAGGAAAAAATGTTTTTTCGGTAAAACTGATCATTTTAGACTTTTTCTTTTTTAAATTAGTTTTTTTTTATCTCTGCATCAAGCATGTTAAAAAATTCTATCTTCTAAATGTTTTGTCTTCATTTTCTATTATTTTTAAAAATATAATGCTTTTTACTCAAAAAATCTACTTACTTTCTTAAATAAGTAATATTTAGACAGAATCACAATTCACACTTGTGATTTTAATGTGAAATGAATTAAAAAGAAATAAAACTAAAAGGTTAAAACAAGCGTCTGTCATGAATTAAATGTAAACTGACCACTTTTAAAGAATGGAACATTTTCAGGAGTAAAAAAACACTTTGCTTTAAATGTAACTCCAGCTTATTTTGCATTTAAAAAAAAAATTGTTCTTACCTGATTATTGCTGGCCTTCAGAAGGGGTGGGGCCTCATTGTGTGGGAGTGGTGAGGAGGCGGAACTATTCTCACTGTCACTGCCGTCACTCAAACTCACCCTGTGACCATAGAAGAGAAATTCACTGCAACAATGTAAGTGCAGTCTGCAGGCTTTTGTCATTCCAGACATTTACACTTGATTTAATCAGACTAACCAGAATTTTAGCACAACTGTACCTACTGCTAATAAAACTAATCCATTCTTTTAGAAGACACTAACAAAGAGGTAAAAATCTGTACTGGGGCCAATTGGTAAACCAGCACTTCAGTAATAATATTTCATGCATTTATAATGGGGCATTTAACAGTACTCATAAAGTTCAAATAAAACAGGCTTAGGCTACATTCTTGGGTAATAAAGCTACTCTACAAAAACCAAAAGGCAATAAATCCAATTGCAAATCGGGAAAATTTTCACCTGCGATGGCGATGCGTCATGTGTGTGTGTAAGGGACGCTCCATGTCCGAGTCCATGTCGTTGTCCTCTTCCTCCTCTGACTCATCTTCATTGTCATCTGAGTGCAAATCTGGAATTATCGTCTGTAAAGGACCCAGCACTGAATGTGCACAACACAGAAAACACTAAACAACTAATCGACAAACTGAGTTTGAAATCAAGATGTTACACGGTCCCCTCCTGAATTACTGGCACCCTTGATGAAGATAAATAAAAAAGGATATGATAAATGTTTTTGTGGTTACTAACCTAATCCAGCCTTTTCTTAGAAAAACGTTTTCTAATTTTCAGGAATACTGGTACCCTGGTAAATACTCATGATAAAATGTAACTGAACATGTTCCCAATTATTATATATAATTTACACTCATCTGAGTGTTTTCAAACTCGTCATCATTCATTCATCACTTCTGTTACCCATCTTTGTAAAGAGTGCCAATAATTCTGCAGCTGACTAACAAAAGACAAATAATTCTACATACACTGATCAGCCATAACAATAAAACCACCTGACTAATATTAGACCTGGTAGGTTCCCTTTGTGCCACGAACAGCTCTGACCTGTCGAGGCACTTGAAGGAATGTGTATGGTCTACAACAATGTTTACATAGGTGGTACAGGTCAACATAACCACATGAATGCCAGGACCTATGTTTTCCCATCAGAACTTTATCCAATGCATCACACTGCCTCCGCTGGCTTGCCTTATTTCCATTCTGCATCCTAGTGCCATGTCCTCCCCAGGTAAGTGATGCACACACTCCACATGATGGGAAAGAAAATGTGAATCACCAGACCAGGCTGTCTTCTTCCATTGCTCCATGGTCCAGTTCTGATGTAGGAGTTTCTGGTGGTGGACAGGGATCAGCATGGGCACTCTGACCAGTCTGTGTCTGTGTTACAGTAGCTCTTCTGAGGAATCTAACCAGCTGAGCCAGCCTTTGCTCCCCATGCACATCAGTGAGCCTTGAGAGCCCATGACCCCTTTGCCAGTTCACCTGTTGTCCTTCCGTTGTCCAGTTTGGTAGGTACTAACCACTGCACACTAGCAACATCTCACAAGACCTGCTGTTTTGCTCAGTTGTCTAGCCAATATACTGTGGTCCTTTTGAATATCACTCAGATCCTTACACTTGACCATTTTCCTGCTTCCAACACATTGACTTTTAGAACTGACGATCACTTGCTCCCTAATATATCCCTTTAGAGCTGTCATTGTAACAAGATAATCAAATGTTATTCACTTCACTTGTCAGTGTTTTTTATGCTATGGCTGATCGGTGTATACACCCAAAACCCAGATGTAATTTGTTCCAAAAAAGCAGATAATGCAGATTTACAGGGAATAGGATCCTAATTTCCATAAAAAGTGTTAGTGTTTGTGGGATAGACTATAGATTCATGAAGCACAGGTCACAACTGCGACAGACGGCCCAGAATCCTGACATCCCTGTTAATCACAATATAAATGCACAATACAATGACTGCACTAATACTGGTACACTAGCACCATGTAGAATTTGACCAATTAAGCTAACGTGTCAGTCAATTGTTTCAAAATCCCATCGTTGATTGAAAAAATAATAGTGAACTATTATAATGGGAATTTAAATATCAGGAGTCCTAATAGAGGGGTTTGGTTGTATTAAGCATTAAAAATAACAAAACATAAAAAAATAACTATTCACCCTAAAGCATGTTAAAAGCATGCTAAATGAAACAAGGCAGGACAAGATGAGGTTACCTTGTCGCTTGTGTGTAGGTCTGTATCCTGAACTTGAACTGGAGCTGGAGCTGGCAGGACTGGGCTGTTCTGACTGCAGTGTAAGGTGAGAAAATATAAAAGATTAAAAAAATATATATATTACAAGGTTCCCTGCAAAGAGGGGAAAAAATGAACTGTTATACAAGCATCCCGCTGCACGCAGATATGTCCCGGTCTGAAACACACACCTTCCTCATCATTATCTATAACCATCTTTATAACTACATACGCCATAATTTACGCATGTTTTATGTACTGTTGCTAAAGTGCCACTGTGAGCAGAAACTAAATCATTTCTTGTACAGTCATCATGACAGACCATCACATAGCCTCACGTCGCGCAACAGAGCTTTAACAGCGCAAACCACCGTATTAGCTTCACTTTCCTCCCCACAGTGGAGGCTTTAATGGGTTCTAGTGGCACTTCCAGAGTAAATCAAGAACATGCACTAAACCCTTCTTAATGAAAGCTGATTTACGAGTTCCCCTCAAGCAGTGTATGCACCAGGCATTCATACACACACACACACGTTTATCTTACTTACCACTAGCACAATTATTTATGCATGTAATTAATACTAAGCAACTCCCAAATCTACACCAGCCTTAACCTTAGAAACACAAAGGAAGCTTTTTTAAATAAAGCTGCAGTTTAGCTCATGGGAACCATCCAAATGTCCTCACATGGTCAAAACGGTCAGATATTCTGATCCTCGTGTGGGACACTTGGTCTTGGTCTTTATATATATGTATATATGTATACATACCACCATCGCAACTTGCTAAATCCATATTGCTGAATGCTTTGAATATATATGCTTATATCAGTTTACCTTTATTTAACCTTAACAGTTAAATTAACAGTCTCATCAAATGAATAAACAATTACAATAAACATGAACAACTCAAGCACATTTAAACTCTCCGGGTCTTCATGACATGTAACAATCGTAGGAGTCGGAGGAAGATGACCAGACCTCATCACGCCTGGACTCTGAAACAACAGGACTGATGTAGAGGAATTTAAATTCTTCTAGCAACTGTTATGCAGAACCCTGCAATAGTGATTCAGCCCTTTATATAATAAATAGCCATTTATTATGATTATATGAATAAGCTTTGGCTTGAGACAAATACAATTTCAGTTGCACCCTTCATGAAAGTAAGAGATGTGTTTAAGACTTTGTGTGTGTGTGTATGTGAATGAAGCAGACTTCCCAATGTGGTCAAGATTAAAGACTCTGCATGCTGCTAAAGGGAGAAATGTGACAGTTTTACTGGACAGGCTCCCATGGCTGCGGTATTTACAACACACACACACACACACACAAAATACTGGTGCTCATATACAATTTCCCACTAACAAGGAATACAAAATAACACACACACACCCCTCTACTTCTAACTGAGTGGTAGCGCTCAAACACTTTCCCACAACAGAAAATAAGACCCTCTTTTAGAAACACACTTCTTGTGCTCATACTCCACAATTTTCAAGTAATGAGGGTCAAAAAAACAACAACAAAACACCAGTATTCAATGTTTCAACTGGTACACTAATTTCTTGCTTTTGAGCAATTCCCCACAAAAGGTCAGCCAGAGTCATTTCCAGAATTGGGAGGACTTCACCACGTTTTAAAAACCGAGCTCTCTGATTTTTTGTTTTGTTTTTTTGCTGAAGCACTGAGGGCTTTTTGGAGAAAATATTAAAACAAGCTGCAGAGAACACTGGCGTAAACGAGATATATAAACAACAGTCCACAGAGCTTCTGCTATGAAACCACGCTACACTGATGGCCAAGGCTTATTGTAACAAATCAACCACACATTAAAAGGAAGAAGCCCCCCAGGAGGGCCGGTCACACTTGTGGTCCAAACTCTCCACTTGGCCCGGTTTTGAGGGTTTTAAGTTTCACATTAAGTCCGTCCTGCATTTCTTTGTGGCTTGTAACCCTCTGCTGAAAGGCCCCTCACAAAGCTCTGCACTCATACTGGAGCAGGCGGAGGAGGTGCAACATGCTTTTAAACGGGGGCAGAAAGAGGGAGAGCCTGAAAGTTCAGCGCAATACTATTAACTTAATTCCTGTTGGAGAACAGCCCAAGAGGAACTCTAAAGACGCCATTAAAGTTAATCTCAATTAATTTGTTTACATTCTTTTCTGATGAGCCCTCTGTGAAACAAAATAGGGACTCTTGTTGAAAATGCAGGGCAGAATTCACTTGGCCTCTAAGCACCAAAAGGGTAACTTGTCTAAAAGAAGCTTAACTCCTACAGCTCCAAAATCCTCAGGACAAAGCAGTAGGGTAAACCGCAATTAACACACGCTAATAGGGAGGAAATGATTCTAACTGAAACAAAGATCGCTTACTACACCTTTACGAAAGCATGTACAGTATCAACCAGACGAATACTGAAAACGTTTCGTTGAGCACGGCACTGAACTGTACGTGTTCCTGTTTACAGAGATGCTCGACATGGCTTCTATAAATTGCCACTATGAGCTGACTAAAGCAGTATTTTAAGAACTACAACTGGAAAGGAGCCACAAGAGACATAAATATCTCGAATATCGCACAGTCCTTTGTGGAGGATTAACTCCCCAATGTACGAGCACGTTTAGTTTGGATGAGGCTTGTGCTATATAATGATTGAGTCATCTCTGCAGAAGATTACTGTGCCATTTACTCAGTGTATATCAAAAATACGAATAATTACTCAAGAAAGGGCCGAAACCACACTATTTGTCTCTCTAAATAAAATGGGAGATGAGCCAATCTCCACAAATCTGTGCAGGTGTATTAAAACTTTAAATATGAACTGACCCTTGAAGCTCTGCCTCCCCTCCCCTCCCCTTCACCAACCGCACACACTCTCAGGACAACCTCACTTCCTTGCTTTCTGTTAATGTTTAATAAAATGTATTAAATGGGCTAACATTATACAAGTATATAGTTCATTTCAGATTACTATATTTATTAAATATAGCTCTGAAGTATTTCATCAGAAAATGGTCCAAAAGGGTGCTTATAATTTCTCGTCTTAAAGTGGAAAAAGTGGTAAAAAGAAATTGACCTAAAACGATTACACTACAACAAAGTGTCCATGCAAACACTTTACAAATAGTGTTAATGGCATTTATAATGAGAAAGTGACTAAATAAACTGTTTTTTTCTTCACTGGTCAGTGCTGAGACATGTTCAGACGTGGCCACCCCTGAGCAACAGTGACAAATGTCAGCCATGTGGACATTAGACAACAATATGTTAAAGGATTTATTAGAAAATATACTGGCATGCTTTATTTACTGTTCACTTTCAATCACCTACTAATTCAGCATTTTAAAGTTTTTGCTGGTAAGCAGTTTCTGACTTAAACCTGAAAAGCTTGTCTTCTTGTCTTTTTAGGTTACTGGTTCATTTATTGCAACTTTTTTTAAATAGAGGATTTTAAACAAAAAATCTGTATCAGATAAGCCTATGGTTATTCCTCATACAGAGACCACTGAAGGTTCCACATAGAAGCCAACAATAAATCAAGGGGTACTATCTGAACAAAAAAAAAAAAAAAAGAAAAAGAAAAAAAAAAAAAGAATGTGGTCCATTTCCCTACCCAAAGAGCCCTTGAGGGAGTTTTCTTAAGAGCTTATGGCCCCACTCACAGCTCCATAAAGTGAAAATCTTGCCACAATTCAGAGGGATTTCACCAGTCATCTAAAAACAAACCTCGAGTAAACCACATTTTTGTCTGGATGAAAAGAGTACAACATGAACACTGTACTCTTTTAAAGGCTGTATTCCCAAAACAACAATAAACCTGAGCTTTCGTCGCCTCTAGTAGTGGTTCTGGCTCATGATTCACACTAAATCCAAAAGATTTGAATGGGTTAGGGCAAAAAAAAAAGAAAAAAAAAAGAAATTGATAGTGGCACTACTCAAAGCAAGCAGGGTGGTAAAGACACGTTTATACCCCTCGCAGAGCCGGCGGGACAGCAAAGCAGTTCTTTGAAGTATCTTTACTATCTTTCTCTTTGTTATAACCCCCCCACACCCATCCTTTTTCTCTTTCCACCTCTTTGCATTTTACTGCCTGTTTGTCTGTCTAGGAGCCTCACTGACATCAAACGCATGGTCAGAGCACCAGACTGTAAATCACAGAGCCTTTCTCGAGACCAACGGCCCCCAATCTAGACGCTAGTAAAAGCGCGGCCAGAGCAGCCCCACACCCCTCCACCACTATAACCAACACCATTACTCATGTGGAAACTCTGGCAAATCTTTAAGTACCGGCATCATCTGGTTGAGAACAGAAGCTAGGGCATATGAGAACTCAAGCTGCTATGACTCTCCCCCGTGATCCTCGCTTAGCTGTCACCCAAGCTTGAGTAACGGCTAAGCAGTCTCTGAACTATAAAATGCTACATTACTTTTTTACAGCTAATGAAAAAGCAACTTCCATCAAAACAAGCATACCCTGTGGCCTCATGTGAGCCACTGAAATGAAGTCCCAAACCAGTAGAGATCTGAATAAATTCAACTTATTTGCTAAAGAGCTGTTGCACTTCATTCCTTTAGTTGTGTGTTCATCAAACACCTTACTTTTTACCGGCAATACTGTGACTACAGAGTTATACGAGTCCTTATGAGTTTAGAATGAACGGGAGATTTGTCATGATGTTTGTTTTAAGCCTTCTGTCTTCTTCTGAATTTGTCTGCTTCTTAAAATGTGAGGTTTCTTCTTGAAACATTCCACATTTTGCTCACTGCATTCAAGACATAGCTGCAATTGCCTACAATTTGTTAAAGCCACCCCAACAGTCCAAAACCAAAACCACTAGTCACTTCAATTCAATTTGATTTGTGTGGCACTTTTAAATGACATTAATGGACATTGTCATAAAACAGCTTCACAGGAATATGCAAAAAAATATATATATATTTATATATTAAAAGTATATTTATCGCTAATGATTAAGCCAGGCAACAGTGGCAAGGACAATATGAGAAAGAAATCCTGAAAGGAACCAGACTCACTTCACACACTAAACAGAGCAATTATAAATCATTTCCTTTCTATGACTGCAAGTGCAATTGTTTAACCCGGGAGATTTTGAGCAACTTATAAGTATGATCATCGTTGTAGTTTCTGAATTCAATATAGTTTTAACATAAAACTCGTAGTCTCCTAAACTACAAGCTCCTTCCCTGATTACAGAGTGATGTCAAATCAACATGGCAGCACACACCGTGAAGGAAATTACTCCCATTTTGAAATTAGTTTATAGCAGTATTGGTTAAACATCAGTTAATATTCAGACACAGTACCTGATTAAAATTACTACAATTACCCAGATAACTACTCGCTATTGTCCACTGTTCTGCAATTTCTGTCCAAAATGTTGCATGAAACTGTGGTTAATGTAGCTTTGCATGAGCTGTACATTCTCTGACACAGCACTAAAAAGGCCAGCTTTTGTGGAGGCGTCCATGTTTTTTTAAAATTCCTACTTAGCATGTACATGCCAAGGTGGGAAATGATGTATGGCAACTTGAAAAATACCACTTACAAAGCACCGTGAATGAACAGTATTTTGTTCCAGCTGTACAGATAGGCTATACAGTCTACATAAATGTAGTCAAAATTATACAAGTGTGTGTGTGTGTGTGTGTGTTTATATATATATATAAAGTCTAGATACACATGGTTTCAGCTGAGATGCTTTACTGACTGCTGACTTCAGACATGACTTTGACTCTCTTCACTACGCCAGGTACTACAACAGCTTGTTTTAATTCAAGGATTAACTTACGAATTGCAATACACTATAGTACTACGGGAAGGTCTCGATTTGCTCCAAAAATCTTGGGCACTCAAAGTTCACCCATTAATAACAGCCACGAACAAACTTCAGTTACTGCCCAACATTTTTCCAGTAAAAGGGTCCTTTCCCTGCCAACTTTGCAAGTAAGTGTTCTAATCCAAAAGAACATGGTGGCGTCAGCTCACTTCACACCAGCTGACAACAGGCAAGCTAGAGGAACTGTGAACAAAAGGTTCAATAACCATCACACTGCACAGACAACCAGAACCATGCAGCTGTGCTGGGGCTTTACGAGCATCGCCTCAACTGTGGTGCCATAAATCTGAAATTGCTCTACAACTGATGACTGGGCTGGTGCAGGGCCTTTGTCCCATTCACTTCCCAGCCACCAAAGAGCCCCTATATAGGAACGTCATAAACAGATTTAAGGGTACGGTTAAAGCCAGCACCCCCCAAAATCAGCCTCTAATCACCATCCATCTGAGGATCTGACACAGCAGTCAGGCCAACGACTGGGGTGCTTAACACAGAATAAATTTAAAGAGCAGGGTAAGAAACCTGTAGTGTAAAAGGCTGAAAAAATTTCTGGCATCAGGGGCCAATAATTAAATGTACGGCAGGGGTGAAGTCCATTCATTTGCATGAAGTGAACAGAAAATGGGCAATCATAATATTTAGATCAGCTGTAACACTTAGGAAGACACATCTAATCTAGGTAGTTAAGCTAGATACTCTTCAGATCTCTTCAGCTGCAGTCACATTTTTACTCTGAAGAAAGACGTGTTGACCGTTTTTTACTTTAAGCTCTTGAAGATGTAATGTTTAATATCTTAATAATTTCAAAAAGATCTACGTTAAAGCTTGCTGCATAGATCCATGTTCTTTACGTCACAATCACAATAAAAAAATATATACATAAAGCTTCACAGTTTAGCAATAATTTCTTTGTTCAGATTACAGATCATGACTAGCAATAATTTTATATTTTTATTTATTTACTTAACCTCAAAGTTAGCGGTACTAACTGCAAACCCACATCTTTTGACCAATAATATGTTTTGTTATTGTTTAGGCCCTATATCAGTTATATATCTGTCCATAAAGCAACAAGTTTATATTGTTGAAATACAGGTAAATTTTTTTGTAACATCAAAAATAGGCATATTGGTTAACTAACTTATGTATTTCTTTGCTAGTCACTAGTTATGGCTTACTTTTTAGTATCTAGCTTTGGCAATTCATCCAACACTGGGAGAAAAAAATCCTCGTCTAGTCTGAGGAATTGACCCCCCGCAGCTGTCAGACACTTACAGAGTTAAGTTGCTACATGCATAGAAATGGATCCAGGATTCCAGACTCACAGACACGGCAATATGGACAGAAACACCTGGGATTTGTTAATCGTCATAAACACAGCCGTGTCTTTCTTCCTTTCACTCGTTTTTAAGGAGCGGGATTAAAGAACCTTAGCTATTCATTGCACCCTTCCTCCGAGCTCCATAGGTGCCATAAAACCATAAATCTCATCTCACCACTTGCTTTAAAGCTAATAAACCAGGCCTCCCTTTGAGAACCTCTTTCTTAAACAAAGTGAGAGGATACGGCAGTTGTGTGGCAGCTCCAGTGTTTCACTAATCCCACTTCCTAGACTGGAGAATTACTCAGATGCTATAGGAGTCAGTGTGGAGGTAGAAAGTTCTGCACTAAAACAAGGTCAACTAGACATTTAATAGAACTACAGACGTGCTGTCTGGAGAGAGATTTGTGACTGCGGAATAAAATGTTTGCATTCTCTTCAAGCCTCTAGCATAGTTCGACATGACGCACCATCCCTCCAGGACATCATGCATAAAGAGTCTTCTCTGTGGAATGGATAGCCGTGCCTCTCCAATCTGCTGAATCACTGAACGAAAACTTAAGACCTACCTCTTAACCAATTACCAAAAAAAAAGTGATTAGAGTTGTTTTGGTGTCCCAACAGGGTTGTATTCTTCGACTCAAATGTATTTGTACTAGCATAAGCAAATTTCTTTGAAAGACACTGAAAGCACTCCTGTAAATCACTATGGGCACTATGGGTATCTGCCAAATGCTGGAACTAGACACGAGACAGAATTGTCAGAATTGTCTCAGATATCATGATACAAAATCCTTGTGAGACAAATCTGCTGCTCATATGTTACTGTGATAAGTCTGTTTAATATTCATTATAAGCTTTACCTCTTCTTACACACTAGGCCACAGCACCAGAGGTTGTAGATTACAGAGCACTCCCAGCATCTGCCTCACTGCATGCTTAATTAATAGTCCACAAAGTTAAGCTAATCAGGAAGATGCATTACAGCTCACATGTCGAACACCATCCCCACATCCTCAATTCATCTGCCCTATGTAAAAAAAAAAATAAATAAATACAGCAATACAGCTACTGCTCAACTGTTCCACACTAATCTGTGGCATAACCATTGAAGGTAGTTAGTATAAAATGCTGTACCTGTATATACATCCAGTTTCTATAGCGACTAGCTTGACCAAGGTCTAAAATGTGGCTTAAAATGTACACCTGCATATTGCACTTGATGGAAATCACACGTGTGTGGGGAAAAAAAGTCAACCGCCTGGCAGTGGGATGAGGAAATATGACAATTCACATCATTATTGCTTCCCTCATCAGTGCAATTACATTGTTATTTAATCATTTAAGAAACAAACTACCATCATCTCTACATATTAATAACATTGCCATTAAATACCCACATTTCCATTGAAAAGGATTAAAATAATGTTAATCTTCTTCTTCCGGCTTTTCCCTTCAGGGGTCGCCACAGCGAATCATCTCTTTCTCCACCTATCCCCATCTTCTGCATCCT
The DNA here is from genome assembly GCF_019097595.1 of Hemibagrus wyckioides. NCBI lineage: Eukaryota > Metazoa > Chordata > Actinopteri > Siluriformes > Bagridae > Hemibagrus > Hemibagrus wyckioides. The sequence goes on from NC_080716.1 coordinate 12,667,737, forward strand.
CAACACTAGCACCCACTAGCTTCATATCCTCATTTATTACATCCATATACCTCCTCTTTGACTTTCCTCTTTGCCTCCTGCCTGGCAGCTCCATATCCAACATTCTCCTACCAATATACTCACTCTCCCTCCTCTGAACATGTCCAAACCATCTTAATCTGGCCTCTCTAACTCTGTCCCCCAAACATCCAACATGAGCTGTCCCTCTGATGTACTCGTTCCTAATCCTGTCCAACCGTATCACTCCCAAAGAGAACCTCAACCTCTTCAGCTCTGCTACCTCCAGCTCTGACGCCTGTCTCTTCCTCAGTGACACTGTCTCTAAATCATACAGTATGGCCGGTCTCACCACTGCCTTGTACACCTTCCCCTTGATTCTCATTGATATTTTTTCCATCACAAATTAAAATAATGTTAATAATCAGGGCACCTAATATTATAAATCTTGAGCTACTTTTCATTTGCACTTTTCCAGCTACTTCACCAGCTCTCACCTCCATATCTCTGTGATTATAGAGTAGCTATCTGGCTAATGGCTTTTACACAGAAACAAAAAACATCATCCTACTTGGCTAATCCTGTTCCTTATCCCAGCAGTTGGTGTTCAATAAAATGTGATTAAACAAAAGAAAATGAATTGATTAAAAAAACTTATTATAATCAGTATAGTAAACAGTATTACCCAATAATGCATACACTAATAGTTTCTGTTTGCCTTGTAATGTGGCTTTAAAATGTTTTCGTCAGGAATCTAGAACATTACTACATGGGCAAAAGTATGTGGACACCTAACCCCAAACTGTTGCCACACATTCAGAAGCACACAATTGTTGGTTTAGAAGAACATTATGGTCTGCATAAAGCCCTGACCCACTGAACACCTCTGGGATGAACCAGAATGCTGACTGTGTAGCCTTTTTTCATCTGATATCAAATGCCATACCTCACTAATGCTCTTGTGCCTGTAAGGAGAACGTCCCACACCTACATTCCAAAATCAAATGGAAAACCTTCACAAAACAGTGGAAGCTGTTTAAAGGCGAAGGAAGGGGGAAACAACATTGGATTGGGATGGTCAGATGTCCACATAATTTTGACTATATTGTGTACCAGCACAAATGTTGCACTCTTGAGTTAAGAAAATTGCTGACTCAATGGCCCAATTTTCATTAGGAGTGTATTGGATGCTAGTACATTAAATTCCCATGTACCAAAATACAAAAAAAGGTGGAAAAGGGGGAAAAGGTTCAGGAAGGAGGCACAAATTAACTCCCAGGTTGAAAGAACTTGGGTCTCAAAGCAACAACAACAAAAGCAATAAGGAGTTGAAGGCATCAGTACATCCACCATAAGCTGGAATGGAAGAAGATCCTATTTCAAGACCAGCATAAAAAAAGACAGACTAATTACACAGATCAATTTATTTTCCTCCATTTGATCGGAGTGTATTCTTCCAAAATGTGATCACTTACCAGGAGAAAGACCTCACATTTTGGAAGAATACACTCTGGTCAAATGGAGGAAAATAAATTGACCTGTACAATGTATGGAGGAACAAGGATCAGGCTCTTAATAGAAAAATCATGCCAACTGTGAAGCATGGAGGTGGTAGCATCATGCTGTGGGGTTGTTTTGCTGGTAAAGGTGTACTTAGCACTCAGAAAACAGATTGCATCATGAGCAAGAAAGATTATCTAGAAATTCTGAAGCAACACCTTACGACAGAAAGCAAGCAAAACATCAGCTAGAAATTATAACAATACTGTTTAAAGTAAAAGTATTGGAGCAACCATCACAATGCCCCTGACCTAACTCTCAAAAATTGTGTTCTAAGAAGCTTGTAGAAGGTTAACCCAAGAGTTTGACTCAAACGCAATGCCACCTACACTGTGCCTGCGAAATTCTGACACACCCAATATCTGATCTAGTACAGAAAAGCTAAAATAAATCTGTCACTTAGCCATTTGAAATAGCCACTTACAGAAATAAAGTAGATGCCATAACTGACTTTAAACAGGCTGCTTGGGAAGATGAAATGTGTGGAGTTGGAAAAATTTAATATGCATGTAAACATTCTGCTTCAGCTGTACCAACGTCACCTTTTTCCATGGAGCAACACAGACACATTATATGTATTGTCATGGAATGGCGGTATTTATCACAACACTGATTTGCCGTGACAGAATGTTGACACCAGAATCATGTTTCCATATAAATGTCAAACGAATGTAATTCAACCCGTGCAGAAAAACACAAGGCCCCTTCTAAAAGAGCTCATTAATATCATCAAATGACTTGGTGCCACTGTGTTTTACTGCCATCATATTTTAATAGCTATTCTTAGTGAAGAGCTTTAAACAGGATTTAATACCAACATACACGTTTCTTTCTTGGGATGTTCTTGGTACAGCCAACACAAATATTCAAACACAGTGAAGACTGCACTGCCATCAGGCACACAGAGTTGAGCACAAATATCTCCACCATTTCCCATCATTTACAAGAGAGTGCCGAATAAAATCCTTCATTTTTGTACTTTGTATTATTTATTGTAAATAGATGTCTCAAAAGTGAATCTGGTTTTAACATGGCAACAGGAAAGGCTAGTGAGAAGAATGAACCAGTAGCCCAATTTTTACATTCGTAGCTACAAATTTGATGTAGTGTTTCTCTAGTTAATGCTCCACAACAGAAAATTTTAGATTTTCTTGTTGTGGAATAGTATTGAAAGTACTAATAGTATTACAAGACATTAATAATATGAATTAGAAAAACTGTGGTATAGTTGCAGTACCAGTTTTGTGGTAACTAATAAGTAAAAAATTGCATTCCAGACACCACCTATCTGGCATCTGATGTTCAGCATTGATTCCTTGAAACCCACCCAGAAAGACAAGGCTTTGGGGTGTGAACACCCAGTGAGTTTATTAGCCCTGCTTACTGACCAGACCTGTGCTACCGGAATTCTCTCATTGCTCGTCATGACCTGTTCGTTTGGTGATTACACAACTCCCGCATGCCCCGGGAGAACTGTCTGTAAACAAGGCATCCTAGAGATCAAGTATCAGAACCAACTGGTGCTGCTCGTGCCCCACACATACACACACATTTCTAATATTTACCCAAATAACTGCTTTCAAAACTCCAAACAAAACATGCAGCTATGTTTAGTAGACAATGCCAGGGGGGGGTCATAGGATGATAACTCATGACAACAGCATTATAAATATAGCAAAATACTACGAGACACTTACGTCGTATTTAGCCGAAATGTTGTCATCCATATCAGAGTCGTTTGGGTCCACCACATCCTGAAAAGGAGGCAATGTAGAGACCTTCCTTCTCTCAGACAGCTCATTATCCCTTAACTTGGCATGCCGGACCTGCGATTTGTCCTTTAGAGCCTTTTTATCCGGGTGGTGAGGCTGAACCAAGCTGGAACTGGAATGGAGCTTCTGCGTTGACTCTGAAAAACTTCCTTTCCGTTTTTTGGTAATGTGGGCTTCATCGTCCATCGAGGGCCTTCGCTTATTTTGGCCCAAGCTCGAGAAGCTAACCTCAGTTGCCCGGTGTTCCTTAGATATGACCTTGGGCTCTTTGAAACCCATCTTAGGGATGGGCTGCTCATCACGCAGGGGCTGGTTCTCTTTGGGTTTCTTCAAGGAGTCTTTGGAGACTTTGCCCGAGTCCCTGCTGAAGTCTCTGAAGGCACTTTTGGACTCTTTTGAGTCTTTGGAAGGCTTGTCCTTGTGCTCCTTGGATGGCTTGTGGAGCTTGAGTGAGCTGCTGCTGATGCTGTTATTGGTGGTGGTGATGGTGAGGGCACTAGCGCTTTTGGACCCGTCCTGCAGACAAAGTACAAAAAGGTTAGAGTGGCACCAGACAGATAAGCAGAGCAGTCAGCTAAATGAAACTAACTCAATTAGAGTATAAAAACTACAGTCTGTGAGTGTGTCTGAGGGAATGTCTAAAAAGTACATATATAGTAAGCAAATGCTTTCAACAGTACTGAAAATAAAATAAAACTGAATTTAAACACTAATTTTAGAGCACATAAAAAGAAGGTAAGTTACAGGAGAAAGGGAAGTTATAACCTGGACATGGAGGCTTAAAGACACTTCCTTCCCTAATGACTGGGCCGCTCTGTCCCAAGGTCAGGCGTGGAAGCCCCTGTCAATATTTCACTCGTGTAGTAAAGCCATTAGGCAGTCTAGACAGAGGTGGTGTTATGACCTGCCTGAACTACCTCTAAAGCTTTTTATTTTCCCTATCTGTTGTTGACCCTTGGATCTCTGAACACAAAGAGGTTTCTTCATGGCAAGCCAAAGAATACAAGTCAACCTGACAAAGCTTCAAGTGTTCGTTTATATACGTTTTACAAGGCTGGAGCCACACCAAATAGCGGATACCAAATGAAACCAAAAAAACCTTGCATCTTATTATTCAAGTAAAGCAACTTTAATCGTATTTAGCAGATTTGTGCAGTAATTTAATTCTATTATATTTAATTATATTCATTTACATAGTACTGAAAAACACAATATAACCTGAAGCAAGGAAGAAATTTTTGCAACTTTAAATTTAAACTTTAAAAGGGGTTATGTGTGCACATAAGCAAACATACTACACACACATTTATATGTTTATATATACATATACATACACACACAGGGGTTGGACAATGAAACTGAAACACTGGCCAATTTAGTGTTGGAGGTTTCATGGCTAAATTTGACCAGCCTGGTGGCCAATCTTCATTGACTGCACATTCCACCAGTAAGAGCAGAGTGTGAAGGTTTAATTAGCAGAGTAATAGCACAGTTTTGCTTAAAATATTGCAATGCACACAACATTATGGGTTATACATATCAGAGTTCAAAAGAGGACAAATTGTTGGTGCACGTCTCGCTGGCGCATCTGTGACTAAGACAGCAAGTCTTTGTGATGTATCAAGAGCCACGGTATCCAGGGTAATGTCAGCATACCACCAAGAAGGACGAACCACATCCAACAGGAGTAACTGTGGACGCAAGAGGAAGCTGTCTGAAAGGGATGTCCGGGTGCTAACCGGGATTGTATCCAAAAAACATAAAACCACAGCTGCCCAACTCACTGCAGAATTAAATGTGCACCTCAACTCTCCTGTTTCCACCAAAACTGTCCGTTGGGAGCTCCACAGGGTCAATGTACATGGCCGGGCTGCTATAGCCAAACCTTTGGTCACTCGTGCCAATGCCAAACGTCGGTTTCAATGGTGCCAGCAGCGAAAATCTTGGGCTATGGACAATGTGAAACATGTATTGTTCTCTGATGAGTCCACCTTCACTGTCTTTCCCACATCCGGGAGAGTTACGGTGTGGAGAAGCCCCAAAGAAGCGTACCACCCAGACTGTTGCATGCCCAGAGTGAAGCATGGGGGTGGATCAGTGATGGTTTGGGCTCCAATATCATGGCATTCCCTAGGCCCAATACTTGTGCTAGATGGGCGCGTCACTGCCAAGGACTACCGAACCATTCTGGAGGACCATGTGCACCCAATGGTTCAAACATTGTATCCTGAAGGCGGTGCCGTGTATCAGGATGATAATGCACCAATACACAGCAATACAATACAGCAAGACTGGTGACAGAGTGGTTTGATGAACATGAAAGTGAAGTTGAACATCTCCCATGGCCTGCACAGTCACCAGATCTAAATATTATTGAGCCACTTTGGGGTGTTTTGGAGGAGCGAGTCAGGAAACGTTTTCCTCCACCAGCTGGGCAACGGCTGGGCAACGATTAAAATTTTTAATCGCGATTAATCGCATGATTGTCATGAGTTAATGCGAGTTAACTCTCTCTCTCTCTGTGTAAAAGTTCAGTGCCTTTCTCCATGTTTGTTTATCCGCCGGTTCTAGTTCTTCTCTGGTTCCTGTGAGCGCCGCAGCAGTCTTACGGTCATCCGAAATGCTCTCATTGGTTCAGACACGTCATCACGTTTATCCCAAGCCAATACGGATCAAGATCCCACCCTTCCCGTCACCCGTGGTTTGTCTGTATGTGTATTCAGAGCCAGTGAGCAACAGACTTTTACAATAATTTACAAAATAATAAAAACTGCATTAACGCGCGATACAATTGTATTACACCACATGACCACAACACACAACACTAAATTAGAGAGCACATGGAGAAGATACTAGAACATAGACAGTCTTTTGCCTATTCGCTAAGAAGGCTGATGTAGTTGTGCAGCAGCCAGGCTACCAGTGACCCTTGATCTGTCAGTAATCCATCACGTGCGAGGGCCTGTTTAGTTTTGGAACCGTTTCCATGTGCGGTAGGGGACTCCCGTAACCTCTGCATGCGTGCAGCGCTTCAAGCTGGATCACAGTAAGTGATATGACACTGGAGACTAAAAATAAAACCTAACTGAAGAAATATGTAGGTGCCTGGTCCTGCACGATTTACTAGCGTAAAGAATAATGTGCTTCACTCGATACAAGGAAAAAAGTGTTTTAACTTCTAAGCTCCCTGTGCAACACTGCTGGAAACTAATAACTGAGGTGAAGCTTTAAGCTTGAACCGTTTCTTAAATGGTTCTTTCAGACAGACTGGAAAAAAAAGAGGAAAACTGAAAATGTCTGAGGTCTATAAGTATTTCACAGTTAATTCAAAACCCCTCCTGTAACGGGACACCCTGCTGCTTAGTTTACGTCATCATAATGTAAGCACTTGCCTTTTTCCCAGCCAAGAAATACCTGACTCAAGCCAATGTTTAACGTCTCGCAAAATCTCAGCTAAATGCCCTGAACATATTTGAACTTGCCAAATATGGAAGATTAAGAAAAGTTCTTTGAAGAGCTGAAAATTCTTCTGGTGAGAGTTTTGAGAGCTTTTTTTTTTTTTCAGTGGCTCACAGCTCTTTCGGTTTAGTTTGCAAGTTGTGAGAGACTAAACCCGGATATTTATACTAACCTTTGCTCCTGGAAAGGACTTGTTCTTTTTGCCATCAGAGAAGTTGAGTGTCAGTGAGCTGCTGGGTAAAGTGGGCAGCTTAAGGTGCTGACCGAACAGAGACGTCGAGCCTTCCTGCATGACCATCACCTGAGGATAACAAGAAACCCACTCAGTTATGTGAGGAAAGCTGATGAATGAAGCTATGCTGAAAAGGAAGAACTGACAAACTATTGTTTTTGTGGATTTTGATGAATTTGTAAAGGTGTCTTACTCTATAAACATTTCACATTTGACTATTAATTGCACTGTAATAATAATAATAATAATAATAATAATAATAATAATAATAATAATAATAATAATAATAATAATAATCAAATCCTTACTTTAGAGTCTTCTGAACTTCTTTTGTGAGGATCTCGTTGCTATCAAAACAGGAAGCAAAGAATTAGACAAGCGAGTGGGGGGGGCATCCTTGAGAAATGACACTGTACTTATATGATGTAAGGACAAAATCCTTCCCGGATGCAATCAGGTAAATTGAAGATGACCTCTCAATCCCTGCCAAATTAGATTGATATTGAACATCCTAACAGATCTTTCTTAATTAAAGGACTTCCAGTATAAATGCTTGTCAATCAACCGTGCTGATTCATGCTACACCACCTCATCTATAAACCAACTAGTCCTGAGGGAAATGAGGTCACATCCTCATCCACAAAGAGGCTGATCCCTGGAATAAAACAAGAATCAGGAAAACAAAGCCTACGAGCGCATAGCAGCAGGATCATTTCCTTAGATAATGACATTTTTGATTGAATGGCTCATGTTTAATGTGACTCTATCATCAGGTTGAGTTTTAAAATAGTGGAAAAACACACACACACACAGTGTGGTGTCCTCTGGCATAGGACCAAGAACTGTCTTTATGTCCTGTAGTGATGTGATGGATGGTTCAGGTTGGAACTGGCCCACTTTTATTCATCCTGCAAAAGTTACTCATCTTGGCTGATGAGAACAGTAATTCCATTAAGACTAACTCGCTGACAGTGGGGTTTATTGTGGAGCTTTGCAGAATCAAACAGCGTAATGGAGCTGCACTACACCCTCACCTTGCTGTGGGAATGAGAGTGTGCCTGTGTGTGTGTTCATGCCCGCAGCTTTCCCTCAAGACACCACCCACATAAACACACCCTAAAGCTGGGACAGAGCCCTGATTTGGAAACCTTAAAATGATAAATAGTCGTTCCGTGATATCACCCACATCACCCATATGTGCTGTTGAAACAAAACGTAATCTAGAGGGCAAATGCTCATTCTGTCCATGCAACACATTAAAACAGATAAAAACTGTAAGCGAGGGTTTACATCCAGCACGTTCAAGGACGGAATTTCAATGCTATTATTTTAAGAGCTGCTAAAAAACTATTTAGTAGCATAAACCACTCAATGTTTATTTCAGGATATTTACCCAACTTAAATGATCATTTTTTACTCTAGTTGGTCAGGCAGCGTATAAATGTTCACTTTATTGCTCCAAGTTAATGAATGACCTGCACAACATGTGCATTCATGAGCCTTATTCCTTATCTCAGCTCTGTTCAGTTTCAGTTTTCATCCCATGAAATTCAGTGACAGGAACGACACAAATGAATACGCCAAGCAGACGTGTATGTGCGTTACCCCTCCGGCCTTTAGCAGCTTCCTGCGGAACTCCTCTGTCGGGTTGTTGAAGGTGAGCTTCTCACAGCGCAGGTGATTGACAGGGGGATGACCCTCCAAGTGCAGGAACAGATCGTAGTCGAAGCGCACTTTTTTCGGCTCCTCCTGCCAAACAGGAAAGCGTGCGCTCGCGTTCATACGACACAAGAGGATTGTGAACTCTGATGAAAGGGAAACTTTTAGAAATGCTTCGTTTTTATAAATACCTTATTTCGGAAGTACACTTCAATAGGCAGGATAAAGCCGGCGTATCCAGACTCTTCCACTTTATACGGTGGATCCTTGCACACTGTCACAAAAAGAGGGAAAAGGGTGAATATTAAATGATCATTTAAGGCTTTTTAAAAAAATTTTCCTGGCCATTATTTCATCTTTTAGCACAAGGTCAATGTGTTTATTTGACTCAGACATCATTAGGTCAGAAGTAAAACCTGACAAAACTACTACTGTTCGCAGTGATGGTTTGCAATAAGATCCTTGAATTGGCCTTTGATGCATTTTGTATATGTGTGTGTTTAAAAGATCTAAAAGAAATGGAAATTTCAGGGCATTTCATCAGGCTCCTGCTGTGTGAGAACAATGAATAAATACTGTAGATTCATATGTCTACATAAGTTTCGAGTGTTCGGACAATGTGCGTGTGATATTGAAAGTCAAAGTACACAACAAAATTTCTTTTGATTAAAAAATAAAATTAAACTAGAAAAGGATTAAAGTGTTGAAGCAAATTTGGGAAGCAGTTTTTTGGTATTTAAGCTGCACTTATTTTACCAGGAAAAGCACACTGAGATTAAAAATCTCTTTTGTAAGAGCATGGTTCATGCAGGTTTAACAGACAGCAGCCATACACACAAACATCATACAGATTAAAACAAATTACAATATAACAAAATGTAAACTAGGAAGAGGATCATTACAGGATCCCATATTAAATGGATGGTAAAAGCAAGCAGACTTTCTCAGTTATTAGTTTGCTTACTAAGCTGATTCAGAGCAAAATTTATACTTTTGGCAACTTTTGTATTTGGCCTGATTCATTTCGACAGTTCATAAATTTAAAAACAATAAAACCTTTGCTAAGGGTCATGTGGGAAGGAACAGGGCTGGAAACATAATCAAAAAGTCTTTGGAAACTCGTTGGAAACTTTCTGCATTTGGGTCGAATCAGGGTTAAATTGTGTTCTCGGTGCAACCGAACTGCACCTGAATGCCGAGCGCCCAAGTTCACATCTGCCCAAAAGTGCTGTAAAGACAGGGCAAATACACCACATTTCAAACGGGCTGAACACGGCATACACCGGGTAAACGGCTAGCATTGCGTGATATGATTAAACAGTCACCTTCACTTAAAATCAAACGTTCAAAGCAGAGCTAAACATGGAATTCATTATTAGTACCACAGTGCAGTCAAGCAATTCAACACATGTAGTGCTTTGCCAAAGAGCATTTTGTGAAAGGTCTATACATAAAAGACAATAAATCAATATCTCAGTTCTGGCACAGCATTTGTGTGCTGTATCATAGTGCAGTCAACCCAAGAACCAGAACAGACCAGTGCATATTATTTATTTGCCCTGACATGAGGTTAATAAAGCGAGAATTTCTGCCCGGTCTCACAGCTGTACTGTAACTGTACTGAGGATTTAAGGTTAGGAAATTTAAAACTGTAATTTCATGCTGCTTTTGACCTGCGTGGAATCAAATCTATTCATGTTTTCAGTTTAGAAATTTATTACAGATTCACTCAATGGTGAATTGGAGTATGACATGGTATAATCCTGTTCTTGGATTACATTCTGACTCACATATAAGAAGTATAACAAAAAAAAAAAAAAAAAGAAAAAACTGACAAAAACAGGAGGAATCCAACGATCTAACCTTGCTTCATCATACATCTGTACATGTCCTTGTACACACACACACACAAACGAAAATGTGTGATGGTCCCAATTATGAATTGGAGAAGACAGACCCACGGGACACTTGTTTGTCTTGCTCTTGGTGTCCCACAGGGACTTACAACGGTACCAGCAATTAGTCAGCATGCTCTGTGCTCACTGCTAGTCGAGGACATATGGAGACAAATTAGCTTCAAAGAGAAACTGTCTCTCTAAAAGTCCCCCAAATTTCTTCCCTAATGACAAACGGTACAAAAGCATGATTTTCTAATAAACACACCTCCTCCAACTGTAGCATAGGTACATGTTCAAACATTCATATATTACGCTTCTGTTCTTAGCGATGTTTAGCAAAAATATTACGTGTGACACAAAGTTTAATTCAAGCGGAATAAAAACGACTCCAGCGCTAGCACAGTGACTATCCCAATCACAGCTGCAGCCACATGATTCTCAAGCAAACACACAAACTGACGAAATGTGCATTTGTTTAAGGTCCTTATAAAGCATGCTTACATTTCCATTACAAAAAAGTGGACAAATTAGGACGAGTAAGAATCTAACCCCTGAAGCCATTTCCAGGCCCTGAGCCACAGAAATACTCATTCTCAAGTTACACTGAAACCAAGACTCGACCTCGACAAGACGAGACACGACTCTCATGACCAGACAGCTCATGACCCCAATTCTGAGGTCATGGCGCCCCGACACTGCGCTGCTGCACAAATATTATGGGTTGCAATTAATTGCATGACTGGGTCAGGTTCAATTATAAGCAGCTAAATGGACCTATTCACTACACTGTGTTTATTTTCTCTGTTAAAGCCACTGGCGTGTATAGGCCATGAAGTGGAATTGTATCGTTTGGATTTATCTTTAGCGTTTATGAGAAAAGCGCTCACAGACCTGCGTATTATGTTTCTTCCTGTTAATCTAATGAAGTGATAACTTACTTCTGAGTTCAAAATTTGTCAAAGTTGAATGTGAGAGCACAAGAATCAATGCAGGGAGGGGGGGAAAAAAAAAAAAAAAAAAAAAAAAACACCTCTACACTGAAATGTAGAAAATACTATATGCTTTTTAGATTTATAGTAATTCTATTTCAAAAGTTGTTTTAGCTTCTAAAACAAGCGAAAATATACCCAACAAACTCAACATCAGAAAAAACAATATTTTCCAAAAACACATAATATATATGATAAATAATGTGTAAAATGAGCACTAACAAGGAAAATGAAAGAGAATCACACATCTACACTGGAAAATGATCAGATTATTGTTGTGGCTGTGGACCGTCTGCTTAAGTTGAAAAGGTCACTTTTTCATTTGGAAGTGGGAGTCTGGACAAGCAATGTGTACAATACACTCATTGACCTGGAACAGGAAATTGGCCAGCAACTACACCAAGCTAGAGTGGAGGGCGCTTTGCCTTTTTTTCCTTAATGGAAAGAGCCAAGAAGAACCCCTGCCTTCTCTTACGCGCTCTCGAACACACACACACACACACACACACACACACACAGAGCCAGGATGCCAATCACAGCACAATGCCAGTCAGAAAGCATTTGCCCTTTCTTCAAGACTGGGTCGTAATGAGGCAAAGCCGGAAAATCCTGAGACAAAACCGCAAAGCAGAAAAGAAGAAGAAGAAGAAGAAGAAGAAGCAGAAGGAGAAGGAGAAGGAGAAGGAGAAGGAGAAGGAGAAGGAGAAGGAGAAGGAGAAGAAGAAGAGACCTGATCCATTTGACATTTAGATCATTGCACAACTAAACTGGTAAAGTACAGTATTAGATTCTATCAGCATTTCTGTCCTCGATGAAGAGCGGTTAATATACACAAAAAACCAACACTGTTTCAAATTACACTTCTTACTAAATAGCCAGGCTTAGCAACAATCTGGTCTATGGGAAGTGAAATCGACTCTCCATTTAGAGTCCGATTACCATCGTATAACTGACGCAAAGTCTCCACAATGAGATATATGTCAGTAACACACACACACACACAGTGTAAACTTTCTTCAGTCGAGTTGAACACCTGCATTTAGGTACATGCCGTAAGGCCCTTTTTTCCCCCAAACGGAGAAAAAAAAGAAGAAGAAGAAAAAACAACGCTCACAAATCTACTAGCACTTTCTCCACATTATTTAAGAATTCTTGAAGGAGCAACTGCATGAGAAATTGTTCAATTCAATTCCGTTTTATTTTCACAGCTTTTTTTTTAAACCACGGACATTGTTACAAAGCAGCTTTACAGAAATATAAAAGCTAGAATAAAAATGAAATTTATATTTATCCCTAATATATAAGCCGGAGGCAACGATGGCAAGGAAAATATCCGCAAGACGATCTGAGGAAGAAACTCTGAGAGGAACTAGACTCAAATTGGAACACATCCTCATTCAGGAAGACACCGGAGAGTGTGATTATAAATCATTTCCTTTCTATAACTGTGTACAAGTGTAATATAATATAATATATTATAAATATAGTCAAGTGCAAATGTATCCAGGAGCTTCTGAGTAACTTATGAGCATGAGTAGCGTACTTTCTGAATTCAGTATAGTTTTAATGTAATTATAGTGAGTAAATTTTATTCAAGTCCCCTGGTGGTCCAGCAGCAGGATCCCACACTTTTATTGCCGTGGTCCGGGTTCGATTCCCGGGCAGGGAACTAACCTAGCCACGGAGAGGTAAACTCTCAGTGCTGGTTGTGTCAGGAAGGATATCTGGTGTAAAACCTGTGCCAAATCAAATATGTGGACCAGATGACCTACTGTGGTGACCCTGATCAGGGAGCACCCGAAAGAACAACAAAAACGGTGGGTAAATCATATTTATGGACTATATAATGGTGCACAGTGATATGGAACTCGTTTAGTACAGGAACAAATGAAGACACGACTCTTTACCTGATCACCTGCTAATGGCTTTAGGTCACTTGCTGTTTCAGTGAGGAAGTTCCTTTATCCACAAACCAGCAATATTCATACTAGGAACGGGATACACAGTTTATGCTTAGTATGTAAGGAAAGACAGACAGACAGACAGAAACAGAAAGAAAAAAGAAAGAAATAGACACAGAAATACAGACAGACAGACAGACGTCTCTACAGAAGTTTTTACACATTTTCCCATGAGGTTGAACATCAGTTCCTTTGATAACCCAAAACCAACACAAATGTTGACTTTCAATGGATTTAAAGGGAATATTCCTTACTAGCTGGAAATCTATCGAGAACTAAAGTCCAAAAACTCAGTTATTGATGTGTGTGTATGTTTTGGGCTTGAGAGGGCTGAGCATTAAAAAAACCCCAAAAAACCCATACACCCTGTTCGTATTTAAATCAAATATTCATCTAGGCTTTTTGCCAAATTATCTACACAGCCTCAGGTTAACTTGACTTTCATGCATCACTACCAATGTTCAAGTCAAACCTTCACCCAGGGCTTGTGAACATGGTGAACAGTGTGGTGAAAGTTATCAACTAGCTGAAGTGGCCAGTCCTCAGAAAGAAGGTGCTGGTGCAAAACTAGAGTATAAAGAATCCTTGAGCTGGGATGGCCTGAAATAATAAACCATTAGTGTAACCAGGGGGGAAAAAAATCCATAATTGGTCCCAGGCTTGAGCACTATAATGACGGCTGACAAACATCGGGAAGGATCCCACCTCTTTTCCCAGCCATATTGGTGACCAGCGCTGCCTTTCCATGGTCTGAGGGGAAAGCCTCGCCTCATTATACATGCCACATGAAGGCACTAATTCTAATGCACTTTAAATTATTTAGGAGCAATTTTCTGAAGAGAGTTTAGTGTTTGAAGAATATTTTGGATCTTGGAAAATTTGTCACCATGTACAGAAGCTCTTCAGGACAAAAGGTTCAGTTGACAACATAGTAGCTTTAACAGAGCTACCAGTTAGGACAGTAAGGCAACAGACAAGAGGAGACAGACACCCAGTTAGGAACAAGCTCAGTTGTAAAAGAAATAAAGACTCAAGTGTGCTCTTTCTGTTGACGCTGCAACATCACATAAAACATGAATGTGGCTAGTAAACCCATGTAAATGTTTACACTGATATGGATTTAAAAACAAACAAAAAACAAAGTTACTACATTATTTTCTTCCATTTATAATGAAACCGTCTTTTTTGCCACTCAAAATGCTGTCTTGTGGATTTTTTAAGTGCTGTAAGACGGACGGAATCAAACAAAGATAGGAAATCACTGCTCTATTGTTCTGTCACAGTCCTCTGATTGGTCACGTGATTCAGCTCCATCATATCCAAAATCCCAGGCCAGGAAATGGAACTGGTGTGAATGCTGCTTTGGTCACTCTTTTACAATTGAACAAAGCTATGTACAATACAGCAGCACTCCTGTGAGCAAGTCATCCTTTGTGTTCCCTGCAGTATGACTGACTTCTGTGCTCTCAGTGATTATACCAACTGCATAAAGAACCTCTGTTCTGCTTAACTTGTCCATATTTGCTGGCCACTGTCACACTAAACCACCTCAACTGCCTAAACGTTTGGTTCCAAAAAATACATCAGGATATTTAAATGCATTTCTTAGAATGAGACAGACAAATAGAAAGCAAGAAAGGCAAAAAAAGAAAGATAAAAAGCAAGAAAGGCAAAAAAAGGCAAAAAAAGAAAGATAAAAAGCAAGAAAGGCAAAGAAAGAAAGCAAGAAAGCAAGAAAGAAAGACACAAATAGAAAGAAAGAAAGACACAAATAGAACAGAGACAGACAGACGGAGACAGATTTCACAAAAAAAGTCTGTTAAAAAAAGCAAGTAAAACTTTAGTTTTTTTATTTTTTGGCTTTAAAAATAAATAAATGAAAGAAAACTGGATTTCTATGATAAAATATTTATTTAGGTTGATTAAATATTAACACTAAAAAGGGGGGAAAGAAATTCCATACAGTATTAACACTTAATGATTCAGCAGAAAGTATTATTTAAAACTTAATATTATATATTAATATTGTATTAATATTACAGCATTGCCAGTCCCTGGTAAACACAATGTGTATATTCAGCACAGAGGTTTTAGTGTTTATAAAAAAAATAAGTACAGACCTGGCCTCAGAGTGATGCCTGTGCTTTAGCCAGCAGCAGTCTGGCAGGTATTCTCCCAAACAGACCAGAAATCCAGACAACACTTTCCAGGCCATTATTTTTAGTCACACTACACTGGTTCGAGTAAACTACAAAGAACAAAAAGCACTGCAGATAAGGCACTGCTCTTAAAGCTTAACATTTACATAGACCTCAGTGAGGTGCCAGGCTCTTAAGACAGCCAATCAGTGCTCTGGTAAAGTGGCTAGTGGTCACGTCCAGCAGTGAATAAGAATTTGCTCCATTTGGTTACTACAAAAAATTATACAAACAAACCATGCGGTTGTTTGAACAGGAGTGGCTGAATGATTTGCCTAGCTTTATAAGGAATGTGCCATCAGTTCCACCACTCAGTGGCATATGATATCCAGTTGGTGCAAGTCAGAGAATGGACACACTGAAGTCCAAGCGGTTGAAAAACATGCTGACCACACGGTTTGTGTACAAAATCAATTCAGATCAGTTGTATTCTCTGCAAAGAGGTTGACTAGATACACACACAAGACTCCAGTATTCGCACCCAGTTCATTGGGGTGAATATACGGAAGATTATTCTGCATTATATTATCATATTGTTCCATGCATCAGAAAAGGTTTGAAGAAAGAATGCATTCTGTCAGGTTGGGTGTAAATGGATGGAATATATATAGCAACTTTGTGAGCTGACTATAAACAGTATAACCTGTTTGATAATTCTTATATATTTAAGTAAAATGGCACACGGTTACCCTCAACCTCCACACTGACAAATATACAGCAGCAGACCTTGTTATGTAAATATCTAAGCTATTCTGTGTAAAATTAAGTGATTATTGCTAAATCCAAAAACAAGGGTATCAAAACATCAAATCTTAAATGACACGTGTCCATACGTTTAGACATCTAGATTATTTTTATATAAATGGTCTCACATAATTTTGTTAATATTTATTTATTTAATGCAAAGTATAGGATTTGCACTGACAATTTTTGTATTATTAAACCACCCAATATGTCTTTAAAGGATTTTGTTACATTTTTGATGAAAATCAATGCATAAATGTAAGAAAGAATTGTCAAAACCTTATTTTTTATATCATATTTATGTGTTAATACCACAATGTGTGCACTTAAAAATATTTGCACCAATATTTTATCCAACCCAACAACCCAACCCAACAAACCCAAAATATAACGGTTTATTAACATATTTGGTATCTTGGACAGGTATTCAATGTGTGAGCAGCTGAAGTAAAAGATTTTTGAGCTTCGAAATATAAAATTTTGTGTATTTACTTAAAGGTTGCGACGTTGAACATGTCCTGTTTGACGTAGACCTGAGAGAAAAAAAAAAAAGCTTCAAATCCCTAAGTTCAGCTGCAATTCCCAGAGGATACACTCTTCTCATAAAGAGTTGACGCCATGGAACCGGGCATATGGGAGCACCAGGTCTGCACACAAGTGGTGTAAACTGACACCTCAAACAGGGGGAAACCATGGTAGCTGAAATGAGGCACTTTCTCGCCAGGGACACTCTGATCATGAGGGGTGTATACACCACCGTTTTCCGGAGAACACACAGTACCTCAGAGCATTATCCTCTTTAGTGGCCAAAAAAAATTCTTTCTTTCTATTTTAACGCCATGCCAGCTTCTATGGCTATATTCATGGCGAGAGTCAATTTTTGTTATTCAATATTAAAACTATATAAGATGTTTAAGATTAATTTTTTTAAGAACTTTAAAACTGAATTTGGGTTTAGTTGTTTAAAAACTTTTTCAAAAGTGTCAACAGAATAAAACAAATACTGCAGAACTCTTTTTCTTTATTATTCAGCTCTATAGCATTTGTTGCTCAGTGTTTCCAACCACAATATTGAAACCAGATAAGATTTCTGCTTCCCAACCGCACATCTTCAAATGTCAGCCTAGGGCGAGAATGTGTACCTGCAGCGCTGCTGGCTTCAACACTAGTTTGTTTTCAGATCCAGCTCAGCAGCACAGAGGCACTGTGGGTCAAAGGAAACATCCGGGGTTGAAATTTAAACAGAACATGATTCTCAGCACAGCTCTACAAACAGCACCGAGAGTCAGAGTTCCAATAAGGTGTGTCCTATTAAGAGCAAGCTGAGATACCAGCCATTTGTCCTACGTAGTAGCAGGGTTGTGGGACTGAGCAGTAACTTGTCTAGAGTGGGTAATGAGAAAACAGACACGTGTCAGATCACACTAAATATGTAGCACCAGATGAAATGACACTGTGGACAAATTGTCAAGCACAAGGGAAACACTTCTAAACTTCTTTGTTAACTGCTTGCGAGTCGAGGCTCATGAAACAGCTCCTCTTTGCAACTAAAAACAAATGATACTGTTAGAATGAAAAAGAAATATGAATAAACAAAGGATGCAGCGACTACCCTGAATGTTCTCTAATCAATGTATATACGTGGCCTTAACTCTTCTTAGCTCCTCCTAACTACATATTTCCTCCTTTACTACCAATTTTTTTTACTTGCAAATACTTTGGCACATTTTCCCAACGGGTTATCTGTTGGTCACCTGAACTCCTTTGACCACAATCACTCAAAAAAGCAAACGGCGCACAGCAATCTGGCCCAAAGCAGAAAACCCTCAGCAAGCTGCTGCTGTAACTAGCGACTCATGCTGTTGCGATACAGACACACAATAACCAGAAATAAAACTAAATAAACAGAAATAAAATTCTTTCTTCGCATATCCCATCCTTGGAGGTTGGGGTCAGAGCGCAGGGTCAGCCATGATACGGCGCCCCTGGAGCAGAGAGGGTTAAGGGCCTTGCTCAAGGGCCCAACAGTGGCAACTTGGCGGTGCTGGGGCTTGAACCCCTGATCTTCCGGTCAACGACCCAGAGCCTTAACCACTTGAGCCACCACTGCCCATACGTACTGTATACAAACATACGTCAATATTTCAGGATCTTCACAGCATTTAGCTGCATGCCCTGTTATTTGATTTTAGCCTCCTATTAGCTACCTGATATTAGCTAGCATAGAATAGCAGCAACTAGATTTGGACATAAACCAAAGCCACAGGGTTATAAAATATACACCTTGCTGTTCTTAAACTTTACATATTAAAAAGTAAATACATAAAAGAGCAAAAAAGGGAGAAGAAAGCAGTATACATTATATATAATTATATATAATTATATATATATATATATATATAATTATATAATTTTATATATATATATATATATATATATATATATATATATATATATATATATATATATATATATATATATATATTTATATATAATTATATATATATATATATATATATATAGAGAGAGAGAGAGAGAGAGAGAGAGAGACATACTTACATACACACATACATATAGACATATAGATAGATAAAATAAATCTGCTGTCCTCAGCTGAACTCCCTTTCCCTCTTTTCTATTAGATTCAAAGCTCAGTAATTGACCACTGACCATTAAGGCCAGGGAGGTAGCACACTATGAATTCTTCCCCATTTCCAGATGCCCTATAGGCATCAACTGGGAAAGATTTACAAGAACCAAAGCAGGGCACTCACATCCTTTAATTGGCACCACACTAAAGTGATCAGTCCCTGGATAAGATTTCATGATGCTTCTCATTAAAATTCCATTAATGCCAGCCTGTGCCTCTGACTGCTTCGCATGATTTAATTTCCGGTGTAGTACTGTTTTCAGCTTATTGCCCTATGACTAGAGGGGACTGGTTTCTGAAATAAGACATTTTTTGTGTTTTTCTTTCCCCGCCAAGCTGCAGTGCTTGTCATCAACCGCTCATCAGAGGTGATCTTAAAAACCCAGCTCGGTGAGGCACTACAGCCTGCTCTCAATGTCACCTTATGTAGAGTGTTTAGGAAGCTTAAAATGTTCAAAACGCCCCCCCTCCCATTAAATTATTAAAAAGTTGGATGGAATGCATTTCGTACAAATTTTATGCAAGAGCACGAAGATGACTTGCCGAGAGGAAGGGAAGTGAGGAAATGCCACCATTAAGCACTTACTAGCTCAGTAATGATATCAACAAAACCCAGTTACCTAAAACGCAACAAGCTGGACCACCATTGCTGTTTCACAATTTACCAACATAAAACGCACAGATCATGTCTGTTCCGTGAAATGAAAACTCACAGGCATCATTTCATACACTTCACTTTTAGAAAATATTTGGATCATCCTGAAGCTCACCAAAGCAATCGCTGATGATTTCTACATGTGTCTCATCAAGGCTTTTTACCTCAGTGCATTTCCAAATGGAATAGAAAACATTTATATGAAAATAAAACACATCTCCCACATACAGCTGTTTAGACACAAAAAAAACCCCTCCTTTAGTTTTGTATATTTTAATAGTAATAAGCCTTAACTACATTAAACATGTGCTTTACTGTCCTTAATTAAAGACAGATACATTTGCATTCATTTATATAATATCATACTAGGGCTGTACAAGAAAAAATAAATTAAAAATCTTAATTTTTGCCTAAACAGCGTGCTGCTCAAGTCTTAAAAAATCTGAAATTAGTTAATATTTTTGTACCTTCAGGTTCATTTTCTCAAAAAGTCAATGTGTTTTTTTTTTTTTTAATGGGTTTTTGATGAAATGCCTGAAACAAGTTCTATGGCTAAGAAAAGCTCAGGATATTTTCACATTTTATTCTATGCTATCTGGCTTATATAAGTCTTATATGTTTTAAAAAGGTTATTGCTAACAAGTGACTATAGATGGGATTTACAAATGAGACTACAGAAGGAAAATCAACGTCATCACATCGAACAGGAAAACCTCAGCTACTAAAGCCTTGTTGTGTTTATTCTCACGTTCTTGCAAACTATTCTAAATCACACTTTTTATTTATTCAGATTCATCCACAAAAAAGTCACAGAGAAAAATCCAACGGATAAAATCCTATTGGCTTTTTGTTGAGCAAACTAGAGTGATGCTAACTCCTGGGTTGGCCTACAAAAATACACCATCCCTTCAGCACTCTACAGAATTGGACAAATCATGTACTACTATTCCTCCTTGACACAAGTCTACAAAAAAAAAAAAAAAAATGAAGAAACAACATTTAGAGCCAAATTTTAAAATAAGGAACACATTTAAACACCCTAAACAAGTGTACAATCCTATATACTGAAAATTTAATGTGCAATAATTAAACAAATAATATATACGACATGAATGAGTCACGACTGCTCAAAAACATGTCAAACATGTCACGTACAGCGTGCAGGCCTGTAATATCAAGACCGATTTTCACAGACATGTGGCTTACGAGGTGGCTTGCACTCAGAAGGAAACAGAAGCGAAGACTAATTGTTTAACTAGCTGTTAATAACACTGGTTTTCTTTTATCGTTGGGAGGATGCACACTGCTCATGAATAAAAAGTTTTGTAGTAAATAGCAGTTATTTTTGGTCAGAATTTAGGCTGTTGGGGGGGGAAAGAAAATCCTGGAAACCAGAAATATATACATTAAATGAAAATTAAATAAAATTTAAAAATTCACATAATATTCTATGCAAGACTAAAACAAAATGCTGTACGGATCACCAAAATCAACCACTTCATTTGTTTTTACTACACCTCTTCATTCATTACAAAACTGTGTACTGGTCAGCCCTTGTTAATTATCGTACTGTGCTGTTTTGCAGCTTTTGCACTTTATGTAGTTCTATGTAGGTCTTTATCTAGGTCTATTAGCTCTGTTTTATGTAGCACCAAGGTCCTTGAGGAACATTTGTTTCATTCTACCATGTACTGCACCAGCTGTATATTTCTGAAATGACAATAAAAGCTTGTTGACACAAACATTGGTCAAAGAGTGTGAAGCATGAACTCAATTCAAAGTCAAAATAAGGTGATGATTCCTACTGCATCGAGGATCATGCAGCCCTAATACATACTGTAGAATCGAGGTCCTGAAGGACTCTGATAGCACTGATAAGCCATCCTCCGTGTCCCTCCGTGTCCCTCGCCCACTAAAACCCTGCTTATAGATGCAAGACAATCTCCTTATATCGACTTGGCCATCTCCCTCAGGTTCAAGGGCTTTCTTATTAAAATAGGCTCTGATAAGCCATGTAAAGCAAAACAGCAGTGTGCCCAGTAACTTCAAGCACTAGGACTAGGTAATTTAACTCCCATTCCAACAAAAGACACAAAAAGGTATTCAGCAGCCATTTTTTTTTTTTTTTTGAATCAAAGCCTCATTACTGTATTCGCCAGGATGCAGGAGTGCCAGAAATTCTTGAACTAATTGTACGCGGACAGTATAAAAGCTGTAATAAACAAGAAACATGAAAAAAACTGATCATGAACAAAGCAGAGAGGGGCTAGTCAAAAATAACTAAAATAATAATAATTTATTCCACTATCAAAAAACAGCGTTTCACACTAAGCCCTGGGTGTGTGGAATTTATGACAATTTTAAATAGCTTCTCTGCCAGCCAAGCAGACAATAGCCACGGCAGGATTCCCCCTCAATGAGAGCAGAGGCTCGGATTTCACCCTCGTCCACTCACCACAACCACATCTATGCCAAACGCTAAATGAATCTCTCCAGTTCCCTGGGAAAAAATGATTTTGGCCTTCCAACTCAAGCAGCATGTTTATTGTTTTTGGAGACACATGAAAGATGCGTGTATGCATGTATACTGACAAATCAGATCATGGTTTTCTTTATAAAAACAAAATAACAAATTTATTCTCAATCTGGGCAGCAACTGGCAAAAACAGTGGATGAGTGGGTCAAAAAAAAATGTAAAAAATCCAGAAAAATCAAATCAAATCAGCTGGGTGTTTTTTGTATTTAACTTAACGGGAGCATGGAGGGTGTGTTCCCGTAAGTATGAAACCTAAAACTACTACAGCTTCTCCGATGGCTGATCACGAATATAAAATGCCTCAGAGGCTAGACTTCAACATTTATGAAAACTAATTTATAGGGAAGAAAAAAAAAAAAGAAAAAAAATCCACAGGCAATTTCTCAGCATTCTGATTACTGCAATGATGATGAATAGAAAAATATTCCGGCTTTTACTTTTGAGATGTAGTTAACATAGGAGGAGACAAATGTTTTACGACGCACACAAATGCATGGTGAAGGGCTAAAAGACTTTGCTAGCAGACAGCCTTTATAAACCGCGCTTCAATAAACCACTTCCTCGCAGCCCTTACCTCCTTTCACTCAAATGGGGGGGGCTGGGGAGGGGAGAGAGAGAGAGAGAGAGAGTGTGAGTGAGTGAGTGAGTGAGTGAGTAAGTACGCATTTATGGCCCAGTTCCTGTTTTGGACTGTTGCGCACAAGTCACCCCCCCCCCCTTTCCATTCCGTCTCTCCCTCCCTCTCTTCCTCCATCCCTCCCTTTTCCGCTCCTTTCATTCCAGTGGAGGAGGCAGCCTGCAGTTTCATGGCCTCAGTCCTTTGTGCACCACCAATACAAGTAGATACGATTTTTGCCTGGTCGTAAAGCAATTACGGGCTTGTTCTCGCAGATGTTTAATCTTAGGCTCGACCACTGCCAGGAGAGGAAAGCTGAGGGAGCTGAATGACGTTGGGTCACTGAGAAACTCTCCTGTCCCCCTGCTCAAATGTGGAAGACCTACAGAAGCTGTTAGAAGAGTCTTTCTAAATGTAATGCAGGTTACCTTAGTTTAAAAAATAAAGAAAGAAAGAAACCCTTTTCAAATATGCTCTAACATGCAGCGGTTCAGAAAAGAATCGTTTTCCTTCTTTCCTAAGAGAAAAAAGCTTTCCGAGTTGAAATTGTTGAACGCTCTCAAATCATCATATCATGAAAGTTAACAGCAGAACACAATATCCAGGTTTGCAGTCAGCAAAACAATGAAAAAAGTTTGAGGATACTTTCATTTCATGTCTCAAGAAATTATATCATACTGACAAGCAGGAAGTTTTAAAAATCTGTAATAAATTTGAACATTTAACAATTTCAGATTGAAAGCAGCTGTTTCTAATGGAGCTGCTTGAGAGAAAGAAAAAAAGGATATCAATATGCCAAATATTAGAAAGTGTATTGTGAGAATGCATCATGATAACAAAAGCTCTCGTACCGCCTTCACTGACTGGACGAAATGGACGAATAAGACGCTCATCGAATTGTGTTTGGTCTTTAAACTCGGTGTGTACAAGCGGACACTCATCTGCTGAGTCATTCCAAAACATCAGCCAGAAATAAAAAGAAATAAAAAAAAATTTAAAAAAAATGACTCATGTTGTAAAGAAAAACAAATGTGACATTTTTGGGACAAAATCGTTTGCTTCAGAATGAGAAGAGACATGATGCAGTTCAGCCAGAAGCCTGACTATATTTCAGCTGTGAAATTATAAGAACACTCTGCCTTATGATTTAAAAATCATCATGAAGAAGACTGCGATTATTAGACTTTAATCTATTAATTAGCAGTAAATAAATAATAATAAAAAAAACATTATATTATGATTATAAGAAAAGCTCTAGGGGTCTAATCAGGAAGAAATTCTCATTGGCAGTAATTTATTCCAGATGTATGCTTAAACATTGTACTCTATATCCAGGAAACAAACAAACATTTAATAAAAGAGAGCTAACTATTCCTTCAGGAACATCATACGGGACTTACAGAGAGAGAGAGAGAGAGAGAGAGAGAGAGAGAGAGACAGAGAGACAGACAGACACAGAGAGAGAGGGGGATGGGGGGGTAAAAAGAGAGACAGAGGGGGAAAGAGCGAGCGAGCGAGCGAGAGAAGAAAAAAAGCCACACAGAATTTATAACCATCAACAGCAGTTCGTCTCTATAAATACACAGTTTACACACATTGAGAATAACACTGTCACCGTATGATTAAATAATATTCCACAACTTATTTTTTTTCTTCTCAGAGTACTCCCTCCATCAATCCACCCTTCCCAGGTTCAGCTGCTCGGTAAGGATAGATTGCTTCCTCTGAGCGAGTGAGAAAGATCTCTAGCAAAGCTGCAGTGAAAGAGGGCCGGAAAGTCAGACATCTCCAAATGACATTTAAGCCGTACTTTGCCTGAGGACAGCTGGAATTAAGGCCATGTCAGGGACTTACCTTATTGGACATGTGCTGCATACAATACCACAGATCACTGATCAGCTAGAGCAATAGCCAGATTTAAAAGGCACGCTATCCCCCCCCCACCCCCCACAGGCAAATACGGCCATCTGATCATCAGTTATCCATGAAGAGGAAAGCGGAGAAGATTCTGGTGGTTACTGCATTAACATCAAAAGGTGATGTCCAAACCTACTCCGTACTCCACATGCCTGACCTGATTTGTATTTCTTCTTTCTATTTCTCTTAATCATCTCATGAGATCTTCAATAACTCATCTGTTTTTTTTTCAAAACACTAATAAAGCACTTTTCTCTTCTTCCAATTAAGCATTACAGTTCTCACTGGCCGTGCGAGGCTTTGTGAAGCTGTGTCGTGATCGCTCTAATTGGAAAAACGTGTTCACACAATCATGCTTTTTCTTCATGCAGAAACAAGTTTAGAGATTGTTTCCTCTTTGGTGTGATTTGCAGATACCACAAAAAAAAAAAAAAAAAAAAACAAAGCAGCAAAAAAGCGGTCGTTACAAAGGATGCATCCTAGACTTTTTTATTTATTTACCAAAAACACAGCACAGCCTTGAAGCTTCTCAACATATTTATTTAATTAGAATGATATAATGTAAAATAATTATATTCTTCTGGAACGTTAGAGAAATAATGCCATTGTGGAGCAAAAACAAGCACATTTACAATAGTTTACTCCAGCTGAAGTGAACAGCATTCAGAAATCCAAGATTCATATCTTAATGTCTAAGATGAGAGAACTTTCAGATATGGCATGCAAACAGAGAGAAATCAGCTTGGTCCATTACTGGTCAGTCATTACTGTCACAAACCAGTAGTCCATCTCTCTAAAAAGAATGTTTTCTTTTACTATGGGGTCAGTGAATGTGGCTAAGAAACCATGACTTCAAAAGATCAGGTCATTTAAACTGACGGTGTATATGACATTCATTTTAGCTGGACTGAATTACATAAAACTGAGCATTATCCCAATCAGCCAATCATATAACAGCAGCACAATGTATTAAAATCAGGCACATACTGGCCAAGAGCTTCACTTCACATCAAAAATCTGAACAGAAAAGAAAAACGTGATCTCTGTGACTTTACCCGTGGCAAGGTTGTCGACACCGGACAGGCTGTTTTGAATATTTCAGAAACTGCTGATCTCCTGGGATTTTCACACACAGTAGTCTCTAGAGTTGATACAAAATATATATCAAGTGAGTGACAGTTCTGTTGGTGGAAATGCCTTGTTGATAAGAGAGGTTAGAGGAAAACGGTCAGATTTGTTCAACCCACCAGGAAGGATACAGTCAGTTAATCACTCTTTACAACTGTGGTGAGCAGAAAACCATTGCAGAACACATCAAAGCTTGTGGAGGTGAGCTACATCAGCAGAGGAGCACATCAGGTTCCTCTCCGGTCATCCGAGAACAAGAATCTGAGGGGACTCAAAACTGGACCGATTTTTTTTCCTATTCAACAGTCCTGTTTTAATGAGTCCATGCCCATGGTAGCCTCAGATTCTTGTTCTTGTCGGACAGGAAAGGAACCTGATGTGGTCTTCTGCTACTTTAGCTCATCCACCACAAGCTTTGATGTTTTGTGTGTACTGAGCTGCTTTTCTTTCCTTTTTTTGCTCACCACAGTTGCAAAGTGTGATGATTTGAGTTACTATATCCTTCCTGTTGGCTTGAACCAGTCTGGTCATTTTTCTCTCCCACCAACAGAACTATTGCTCAATTGATTGTTTTCATTCCTTCACACCATTCTGATTGCACTCTTTAGACTGTTGTGTGTGAAAATCCCAGATCGGCGTTTATAGAGTAGAAATGCTTAAACAGGGTTTTAATCATGCCACGGTCAAAATTTCTAAGATGATATTTATCCCCATTCTGATGGTTAATGTGAATATTTCTTGAAGCTGCTGGCGTGAATCTCCATGACTGCATGCCATGCTCTGCTGCCATATGATTGGCTGATAAGATTATTACACGAATGAGCAGTTGTACAGATGTTCCTAATAAAGCGAAACTCCGGAATAACTTAGCCGGAATGATACTGAATCTTACCTTGCACAAAAACAAACAAACAAACAAACAAACAAACAAACAAACAAAAAGCAGCCTTTAGGATTCTGATTCTTAAAGGCAGACAACAAAATACATGGGTTGTCTGGGGTCTGTCCTTAATTGAACTCATTCCTCTTTCCACTTTGAGAAATGCATAAATTAAATAATAAATATAATAATATAAATATAAAATATCAATTTCACATTATCCACAGCATGACAAGCCTTTCATTTCAAGATGCTTAAACAAATGTGGTCTAGAAAAGAAGCCTATTATCACAGGTACAGTCTTTTGGACTGACAGCATCAACTGCTTACTCAGCACCAATGTTTTCAACATAACACTTTTAGGGGGGGAAAAATGTTAATGTCATGGACTTTTTTCCCCAGAATCATGGACCGGTGCAGAAGTGACTGAAAAGCTGAATGAAACCAACACATTCTACACATGAGCATGCTTACAAATCTCTCCTAAAGCAACATTTTATTCAATCATAAGCAGCAAAGCTCATATAAGATGCACTTGTACATCGTCTGCCCTCCGACTGCATGTCCTACTCGCACTCTTTAAATGAACATGCATGTTCTGTGCTGGCTTCACACTTCTTTCAATGGCTGGTTTATCTGG
Source organism: Hemibagrus wyckioides (assembly GCF_019097595.1). Taxonomy (NCBI): domain Eukaryota; kingdom Metazoa; phylum Chordata; class Actinopteri; order Siluriformes; family Bagridae; genus Hemibagrus; species Hemibagrus wyckioides. The sequence goes on from NC_080716.1 coordinate 12,695,228, forward strand.
CTCACGCTCCCTCCATCTGTGGTTAGATATTGAAGTCTTTTGGATTAAGCTGTAACAGATGAGCTGCATAAGGGGCCGTGTTTAAACAATTTAGTGAAAGGCATTGAAAATGTAAATAGTTTAACATCTTTTTTTTTTTCCTCCTCCACAAAATGCCGAACAAATGCACCATATCACCCCCTGTGATTTCTATAGAGGTGTACACGACTTGTATACATAGTGTCCGTTTTGTCGGGGGAAAAAAAAAACCCACACGTGTGAGATTTCGGTCTGTTTATAAAGCTCTATATAAGCCGTTCGTTCTTTGTGTCCTGGGCTTTACTAGACTTCATATGAATAAAACGTATACAGCCAGTTTACCATGTGTCTGAACAAAACCGCAGGCACTGTGCAAAATTGAAGGTGACAGTCCCAAAAGCCTCTCTGTGATGACAAAGAGAACACTTTCTGCACTCGCTGCTAAATTATGGGTAGCCTTGTGACCACCCAAAAGCCACACAGCTATATTTTAGTGATTTTTTTTTTTTTTTTTTTTTTTTTTAAAACGCTGGCATCAATGGGCGCAGGTGAAATGTACAGCCGTGTTCCAGTCCATTTCTTTTGAGTTTACCCTGTACCCCTCCCACGCCAAAAACACATACACTCCCCCAACCGGCTCCCGACACTAAATATCAGGTTTCCAAGGCTACACAGCATGGCCGCTAATCATAGCCTTTTTTTCTCTCTAGCCAAGCAGACTGGAGTCTGTTTAAAATGTGTCTAGCTGGCAATAATTCTTCAAAATTGATGGCATTTCTCGTCCATCCAGCAATACACTTTGCAGATTTGTGTCATTTAAGGAAACAAAGTTGAACATGCACGCCCATAAAATGATGTGTGTGACAAAAACGTAACTGTCACATTTCTTTAGAAGACTTCAGCTTGCTTTATGAATGTGGAAAATTTCAGAGCTTGACCAATATAGTAAACAAAAGCCTTCCCTTTTTACATGAATCACAGAGGCATTTAGAATAATACGGAACAGCTGCGGGATGGGTAATATCAGATGGTGGCAAAGATTCAAATAAATAAATAAATAAATAAATAAGAATGAAAGGAAGTGACTAAAGATATTTGGAAGATGAGAGGTTGGAAGAAGGGGGGAGAGAGAGAGAAAGGGAGGGAGAAAGAGAGAGAGAGAGATAGATAGATACTGCTGTTCTCTTACAGGCGAGACTGTTGGTATTAAACTGTCAAACACATGCCCGTCTGTGCACGAGGTTTTTCCCTCGAACTTCCCTCCCAGCTCCACTTGACACTGGCGAGCGTGATCAAAGCTACAAGTCGGGAGGCCACGATGGAGGGGGGACGACAGAGCCTCCCAGGACCCCAAATAATAAGCCTGATTGTTTACGTTACATGCACTCCATAAATTCTGTCCTGTCTAAGAAAGCGGCTTATCTGAATTCAGTGGCCACAGAGAGCCCCGTTGTGAATGATCCAGGAAACATGTAAGGAATCAGTGACTCATGTTCGAAGCCGTTTAGAATTATAAAGGTCACTTTTCTGCGGTCTGAGTACACACTAAACAAGACAGTAGATACTAACGTCTGTGATCAATAAACAGCTGGCCGGTTTATCATCCAAAGTTCATGCTGATGTACAATCTACATTGATCTTACCTTCGTGGGAGTAATGGACAACCCCAAAGGCTTGATGTGCCTCAATCCGTTCTGGATCGCAAACTTTGTCAAATCAATTACAAAGAGATGCCTCTATGCAACATGCAAGTAACCTCCGGAAGTACTTAGGCTTCTTAATTTGTCATGGTGCAAAAACACATTAGGCTGCATACCATATAGTTCTACAAGGATGTTTGGAAGAATCGCTAAGGCCGTGTCAAAAGCAGGATTTATTAGAGGTTAAGTATCCTCCTGCTGGTTTTGAACTTTTTCAGAAGGCCTCGCAACACATTTGTCAAGGAAGGGAGGGTTACAGCGGGGATGTTAAAGCAAACCTACATTTGGTACACCTCCTGTCATCAACAGCCTACAGTGCATGGTTCAAGCACTTTTCAAATTAGAACTTGGTGATTTACGGTCTTAACGTTTCGACACAAAAAAATATGGCAAGGTAGATTTTCGCCAGAATGTCCACTCACACACACACACACACACACACACACACCCACACACCCCCCTGGTACTTGAGAACTTCCCTTTAGAACTAATGCAAACATGAAAAGTTATGTTTTTCTCTTCTATAAATCACGACCAGTGAGGTACACATGCTACAAAAACTGAGAAAATATCACCACACATTTACAAAGTCAGTCATGTTGAACAGAAGCAAAACAGAACCCAAATTAGGCGTTTTATTTTCCAAACTTTGCGGCGAGATTCCCCACTGCACTATGCTAGTAAATCAAGTCCCCTTTGTGTCCCGGTACAGTTTACTACCAGTCTGTGCAGTCTGCTCCTGACTGTTTTGATGCACAGACCGTGATAAGGACTATTACAAGTTTAAACCAAGACCATGGTGAACGAATCTCTCCAACCCTTATGGAGGCATAATACGGTCATATTTTTGCGTCATGTGTTTGCGATTTCTTCCACTCACATCCCTGTTAGGGTGGCATGACATGTTAGACCTATTTCAGTTGTATTGCTACATGTTGCAAAATATTGTGCAATTCATGAATAAGAAATTTTGGAATCCTAGAATGGTTAAAAGCCCCATGGAATAACCTGGAGAGTATAAACGTTTGGTCAGAATGCTTTCTGTGCCAAAAAAGAGGTCTCATTTTTGCAATTTCTGGATGAACCAACTGCTGTAATGTACACGCCAGTGTGGCTGTAATGATTAGTCAGAATTTTACTGTGTAGCCTCAGTCTCGGGCCGTATGCAGACACTCAGTGACAAAAACAGCGAAGCACAGTTAGACCAGCTCAAATTCACAAGTGCACACAATACAGTGAAACCCTTCGCCTGCAGTGAGTCGTGTGTAATTAGGACAGACTCTGCTTGGCATTTTGCCCAGCACTTGTTTCCTCAGAGCAAACTCAAACGCAGCAAAGCGGCAGAAACTGTGCTTCAAAGCAACAAACAGTTTAATTGATCCCTTTCCTCCTGCAAAAAAAAGGGGGGACCTTTTCTGCTCAAGTCTACTGACTGAACTGAAACCTAGCATGCTCCTTTATTCTGTCCTGTTGGTGTATTACATTTCATTGAACATACTAACAGATCTGAGGAGAAGATGAAATTAAATGGTTCTGGGTGCCAATAGGTGGCACAGACAGATAAGACATGGACATCAAAGTGGAATATAATTCATAGCTTTCCAATAGTGATATTAATAATAGCCTGTTTAGAGCAAAGAAAACTTCCACGCGCATTAACAGTGACACTGATCACTATACTGAGACAATGGACATATGAAAGGAGCAAAAATCAGCAAGCATGCATCAAGCTCCCAAAAATAACTCGCAGATCACAGATCGCCAACACACACACACACACGGAGCGAACAGCGATGCGCCAAGGTTGCACACAATTCCAAGCAAATTTAAACATCGGACTCTTCACGCACCTCTTTTTGGTCTGGGGAAACTTTCATGCAGATGAAACACTACTTTCTCCACAAAGTGCTGGATGTTGGTGTGCTCCGGCCCGCGGACAAACACCATCCAGTCGTGTGTGAAGCCCTCAGCGGTGGGTTTCTTCCGGACCTGAGCGCGGTGCCCGAGCTCCAGCTTCACCTGAACAGCACCCTGCAATAGCACCAAGAGAAAACAACTGTAGATCTAATAACCAACTGCTCCCATCCAACGGCACGATCGGAAAGACGAAAGGGATGAATAGTTTTAATCTTCTCTCATTGCACTTTTTTCCTGCATGCAGGAGCGTTTCAGTGGACACCGGAGCTCCAGAACCGCTCCTCGCTGCCGGCTTTACCGAAAAGCACCTCGTTTTATTTGAAGACGTGTCCTGCAGCATTGAACTATTCGAGACGCGCAACTATTTCTAATATACTTTAGATTATCTGCATGCAATTTCTCCTATGCGTTGATTTAGCGCATTCGACTCCTTTGCTACGGAGAAGAGAGAGAGAGGAAAAAAACAACAGCGCTAAGGCAAGAGAAGGCGCGAGCACCGTTTCAGCAGGTAAATCCTACTCACCGAGCTGGCCATTCTCGAGGCCACGGGATAATGCTATTTCATGGAGAATTTTGTTTAAATAAGAATAACACGGACTGCGGACGGCCGATGGCGGACATGGTCTCTTAATTGAGCCCCAGCCCGAGTTTCAAGGAGTGAAGTGAAGTGAGACGCATGCGCCCTGGATGTACGTGGACGCGTAAAGGCAAACGCGCGCGCGTGCGCGCACACCCCAGCGAGAACGCGCCGATTGGCTACTTCCAAAGCCACATAGTACCAAGTGCCAAAGCAGGACACTGCTATAGACGGGTTGTGTAGCTTACTGTTTGCATGTTGTTTAATACAGTAACATGCTTTCTTTTTCGCCTTAATAAACGTTGTATTTTTTTTTTAACTCTCGCCGAAACTTGCGCTAATGTACATGTTAAGTGTTCAGGAGATAAGCGTTTAGAAAATATATACAGTAAAATCTTTTAAAAGAACAAGACACGCACCACGCGTGATCCGAGTGAACCATCCCACATTGTTGTATATTGTGTGTAGCTACAAAAAACTGCCAGTTTATAGTCACAATGCTTCATCAGAAACATAAAAGACGGATTAAGACTGTCCTTTGGGTCGAATAGTGTCCTCCATAAACCAGTGGTTCTCAAAATAGGGAGTCCAAAGTGTCCATGATGCAAAGCTAGGGCATCCTTGATCGTTTATTTTGTCACAGTTGTGGAAATCACAATCCAAACATGATTATTAAGTTATTATATCTATCATTTATTTCGTATAGTTATTAACAATAATAATAATTACTGTTCATTCCTCATTCATTCATCCATCTTCAGTGAGCCACCCTTTAGGTCAGGGTTACAGTGGATCTGTCTGTCCTAGAAATATCATGAATAGGACAACAACCCATAACACAACACCATGCACACATACATACACATCGATGGGCAATTTTGAGTCATTATTCTGGAGCTGTGTATCACAAATCCTACACACACTGTCGTTATGCCAGTCTGTATATGATTGTACAAATTTAAATGCTATCTGTAATATTGCAATGGTTGTGTTATGTTTTTAATGAAACACTCACTACTCTGTGTGGCCTAAGGTCAGTTTGCATTCTTTTCATTCATGTACTCATGGTGACTTAGTGGTTAGTGTGTTTGTCTTACTGCGCCAAAGTTAGAGGTTCAATTCCTGCTCTTTCACTGTGTGTTTGCATGTTTTTCCTGTGCTTCAGGCTAGAATTTCCTCTGGGTACTCAATTCTTTCCCCCAGTCCAAAGACATGTTTTGTAGGCTGATTGTCTTCTCTAAATTGTCCATAGTGTGTGAAAGGGTGTGTGATTGTGATTTGTAATGGTTTGGCAGCCTATCCAGGATGTTCCTTGCCTTGCATTCCAGGGTCTGCGACCATGTGTAGGATAAGTGGTACAGAAAATGGATGGAAGATTTCCAGTTCTCTTTGGGCTTTTTTTTTTTTTTCCAACATTACCATATATAGTATTAAATAGTAAATTGTTTTGGAGAAGTGTTTGTTGACAGCATATGCCTGGAGTAAAAAGATCTTACAGCAAACTACTGAAGTTTCTAAAAGCCTTCAATTATTGTTATTCAATAACCTACTTCATGGAAGGCTAAAATCCAGTAAGGTAATGATTAGTGAAGGTTCACATCGATCCAGAAAAATACCCTCCCCTCTGAAGGTATGGTGAATGCTGACGGTGTTACTTCCTGTTCAGATGCTGATAAGCCGTGTGATTGGCAGTTAACCAATGATGTGCTGTGTCCACTCAAAGCAGAACTGGGAAAACAAAACTTATTGCATTAGGAAAGTTTTGAACAAACTGACAGTTTAGAATAAGAAATGATAGATAAAGCACTTAAATTTCTGCCTGTAAGTCGATTTGGATGGATGTCATTGCTTGTAAGCACCTAGTCGTCTAGCACATTGTTTGCTAATTTCAAACTTTCAGTAATATTGGTCTGTCAGTCAGTGCTTTAAACCCTGCTGAGACCAGATGGTGTAACAAGCCAGACAGCTGAGCTACACAACAATGAACAGGTTTACTTTTGTGTAATTAAGATGTAAAGAAGCCATCACATTTGCTATGTCTTCTTTTCTAAATTGTTGTCTGCTTCTTGTATTCGACTTTTCAGAGGTACGGTACATTTCATCACCATTCCATTCCAGTAGTCCAGCTGATTAGCCATGAGCTGTCATTGATTTTGGATTCCTCCTATACTAGAAAGTATTGTCAGAATTAATGCTGTAACTACTGAAACACTGAAAAAAAAACACATATAGACATGGTCTATCAGTGTATGTTTCCATTAATATCTTACCTTTCATCCGTCTTACTAATGATACATTTAGTAAATTAGCTCTCATATTCATCTGATGTATGCCAGATGTATGCACCAGATGTTTTATTATTTTTTTCCCCCTTCAATTCAGCACATGAATGAAACATTTGCCTGGAATTATTGCAAAATCAGCAGCAGCTCACTGAAGTCAGTAGGAAGTCTGAGCATCAGCTAAATCACAGAGAAACCATCACAGAAAAATGATCCAGAGCATGTTTTGAATGATGTTAGTGATTTCTTGCTAGCAAAGCACACACAAAAACAGATGATGAGGTTGGACATCCTATTCATTTAATGAACTGTTTCTGATTCTACTTCAGACAAATGAAAAGCTCGATTTCACTTACAAATTTGACATAAGATTAAGTGGATGATATAAAAAAGATACTGTAAAATGGATTCCACAAACCCCTTAAAATATGTCTATAAAATATCGGGCGCATTAATTACATGTGTATGATAACAATTTGTCTATTTATTGAAGCCCTCCTCCCCCCAAATATGTTATTGCTCCTACACCCTACTATATAATATTATTTAGTAGTAGTAATAGGAGGAGGAGGAGAAGGAGAAGGAATAGAAGTAGGAGTACTAGGAGGAGGAAGAGTAGTAGTAATAGTAGTAGTACTAGAAGTAGGAGTAGTAGTTGTAGGAGGAGGAGGAGGAAGAGTAGTAGTAATAGTCGTAGTAGTAGAAGTAGTAGTAGTAGCAGGAGGATGAATAGTAGAAGTAGGAGCAGCAGTAGTAGGAGGAGGAGGAGAAATAGTAGTAGTAGGAGTTGGAGGAGGAGAAGGAAGAGTAGTAGTAGACGTAATAGTAGTAGTAGTAGGAGGAGGAAGAAGTACTAGTAGTAGCAGAAGTAGTAGTAGTAGTAGTAGGGGGAGGAGGAAGAGGAAGTGTAGTAGTAGAAACAGGATTAGTAGTAGTAGGAGAAGGAGGAGGAGGAGGAAGAGTAGTAGTGGGAGTAGTAGTAGGAGGAGGAGGAGGAGGAGGAGGAGGAGGAAGTGTAGTAGTAGAAATAGGATTAGTAGTAGTAGTAGTAGTAGTAGTAGTAGGAGAAGGAGGAGGAAGAGGAGGAAGAGTAGTAGTGGAAGTAGAAGTAGAAGTAGTAGTAGTAGTAGGAGGAGGAGGAGGAAGTGTAGTAGTAGTAGGAGGAGGAAGTGTAGTAGTAGAAATAGGATTAGTAGTAGTAGTAGGAGGAGGAGGAAGAGTAGTAGTAGAAATAGGATTAGTAGTAGTAGTAGTAGGAGGAGGAAGTGTAGTAGTAGAAATAGGATTAGTAGTAGTAGTAGTAGGAGAAGGAGGAGGAAGAGGAGGAAGAGTAGTAGTGGAAGTAGAAGTAGAAGTAGTAGTAGTAGTAGGAGGAGGAGGAGGAAGTGTAGTAGTAGTAGGAGGAGGAAGTGTAGTAGTAGAAATAGGATTAGTAGTAGTAGTAGGAGGAGGAGGAAGAGGAGGAAGTGTAGTAGTAGAAATAGGATTAGTAGTACTAGTAGTAGTAGTAGGAGGAGGAGGAAGTGTAGTAGTAGAAATAGGATTAGTAGTACTAGAAGTAGTAGGAGGAGGAGGAGGAAGTGTAGTAGTAGAAATAGGATTAGTAGTACTAGTAGTAGTAGTAGGAGGAGGAGGAGGAGGAGGAGGAGGAGGAAGTGTAGTAGTAGAAATAGGATTAGTAGTACTAGTAGTAGTAGTAGTAGGAGGAGGAGGAGGAGGAGGAGGAGGAGGAGGAAGTGTAGTAGTAGAAATAGGATTAGTAGTAGTAGTAGTAGGAGAAGGAGGAGGAAGAGGAGGAAGAGTAGTAGTGGAAGTAGGAGTAGTAGGAGGAGGAGGAGAAAGTGTAGTAGTAGAAATAGGATTAGTAGTAGGAGGAGGAGGAGGAGGAGGAAGAGGAGGAAGAGTAGTAGTGGAAGTAGGAGTAGTAGTAGGAGGAGGAGGAGGAGGAGGAGGAGGAGGAAGAGTAGTAGTGGAAGTAGGAGTAGTAGTAGTAGGAGGAGGAGGAGAAGGATGAAGAGTAATAATAGATGTAGTAGTAGGAGGAGGAGGAGGAGGAGGAAGAGTAGTAGTAGTAGTGGTGGTAGTAGGGGTAGGAGTAGTATTAGTAAAAGTAGGTGGAGGAGGAGGAAGGGTAGTAGTAGTAGTATTAGTTTACAAATCGCTTTTTGGCTGTACGTCTGACCCTTCTCGCTCACCGTAGTGTGAGTGTGACGCGTGGTACTGAGTTGAAAAACTGCTGAAAGTTGAAGCAGGCTAGCAGACAGCACCGGTAAGTTCGTTCAGCATTCAGTACCTTAGTATTGTACATGAAGTACGTACAGCGACTTGTACAGCATGTGTATCACTCTCAGCGCAGCAGTCTGCCAAAGTATAGTGCAAAGCGCGTGTTATAACGCTACAGAGCTAGTGTATTTAGCACCGAGAGCCAGTGCTCTGCCATTCACTGACAACCAAGTCGAATCGTTTACACGTCAATCATCTAACCCGGAATTTATTTCACATGCATCTGTCAACTTGTATCAGATGGTTACTTCATTAAGCACACCTTAACACCTATGATTAGGCATCTTTTCCCCCTTAAAGAAATTTAAGCTACATAAGGCTGGGTCTGATGCGTGTTAACACAATAATCCGGGAGATCTGGTGTAGAAAACAGGCACATGTGTGTGATCAGTGTGAACCCGCAGCACAGACAATGCAGCATTATAATGCACAGACACAAGCAGTGCCGAGCAAGCACTCCACATTGTAGAGGGGAAAAGTAACAGCAGGCTGGAAATCTCTGGAATATTTTTCACCTATGTGCTGTGCTGACGACTTGCTTTGTGTTTCAAGACCTGCTTCCATGCATCTTTTACTTTTGCTGGCTGGTTATACACTCATTTACACATCTCCCTGCTAAATAGAGGACTCTTTAGCAGAATCATTCCTATGTACTGGATGTTGAGTTATTTCCAGGGTTGCCAGATATGCGTAAACTCCTCCTCTTATACAAACACTGAATACTGGCTTCAGCATTCGACCTAATTAATAGTGACAAGTGTAAAGAAACATTAAAGTTAAAAAAAAAAAAAGATTTAGACTAAACGTGCAGTCTTAAATATATTGATATAAATAAATATAGTTATGAAAATGATCAGATGACTTCGCTGACATCCTCATACATATACTTATACACTAATATAGTGAGAATGGAAAAAGAGGAAGCATGTAGCATGAGAGGCGGTCACTAGTGCATATTTAAATACGTAGATATAATTAATGTATTATGAGTGCAAAAAAAAAAATTAAAATGAACCTAATTTGCAGCAAAACTGCAAACACTGCTTAATTGACGCCTGTATATTTATACATAAATTCTTCTTATTATTTATGTACTATAATTTTGATCTGGTCAGATATTCCCCTTTGAACAGCTTTATAAACCACTGTAAAGACCACTGTTTTGTGGATATCTAGGTAAAGGTGTGCTACACAAAAATCTTGCTGACTATGATCATAACATCTTGAGAAAGCATTCATATTCATTCCACTAGGATCTTTATGATGCACTATGGTTAGGAAACTAATTCCCCCCACCCCCGAGGCTGTTTGTCCTATTCCCATCACACGTACACATTCTTACCTGTTCTCCTACGATAAAAGCCACGCGTACTTTCCCCTCGTTGCTCTCTGAAATGCTGTCACACTAAAGACAATGCAGCGTGTGGCACGCAGAGCTACTGTGCTGGTTTGTCACTTATCACTCGTTAGAGGGTGAGGCAGAGAATGCAGGCCCTCCGTCGTCACTCCCATGTGCCCTGCGTTTGAATATCTGTCTTAATCTGCTGGTTCCAGAAGCCTGTGTCAATCAGACAACTGTTTGAAACCTCATGACGCTGCCAGAACCTGAAACATCAGCAGTTAGCAACTGTTGCTTTGTCCGCAGGGGACTAGTGACCCGGGCGTTCTGCTGATAAGATTTGTCCTTACCGTGTGCACCTGTCCTCTGTCTTAACTGCAAGCCTTTGGGTGGTTTCCCGAGACATGTAGGCATTGTCTTTTTGTTTCTGAAGCTAAGCCAAAGCCAAACAAAGCCTCTGTACTGATATTCCTCGAGCTTTGCCGGACTGTAAGAATCTGTATGTGTTTGTTGTCTCTAAAGCCGTGGCACCTTTGAACACTTCAAAAGTCTTATTGGGATCACATACTGCCACTAAAGGAACAGAATCAATCATTATGTGCAGGATAACAGACCTGTCACACTTATTACTTTGCCCATACTGGGATTATACCACAGCGCTGGTGAGTTCTCGAATCTGATTGGTCAGAAGAATGTAGATTCATTCTGTATAACAGCAGCTGTGACAGCGATGTCAGCTCTAATTTAAATCACAGGGTTTATTGTAGTGCACTCATTCTAATACGTTTATCACTTCTATAACTCATTCACAGACGCTTGTTTGGCAGAGGCTTCAGTGTAAAGCAAGTGTCGATGTTTAATTGATGTGATGAAGATTTCTGTAAGGAGAGGATTGCTTGTCGCTCACAGAGTCTCAGTCAGCAAGATTTCTGCCATGGGAGAGTATTAATGACAGACGACAATTTGCTGTGGTAGAAGATTCATACAAGAATTTGGTACTTTTGGTGCAATTCAGCAGCAGGTTCTGCAGCACTTGTATCAACTCATATCAATCATTTTCTTCTAGGCAGTGCGGACCGGCTACAATGATTCAAGATGACGAGTGAAACTTTAAAGAAGAGATTTGAGTTTCCCAGCTCCTTCATTCAGTCCCAGGTACAAATAAAAAAAGGTTATTAATGAGTGTGTCAACATAATTTTACATGTTTTTAGTCCTTAATATAATACATCTTAAACCTGCTTATATCACAACACTATTGAAATCTTGATTCTGATTAGTCTTTGGTGATTAGGATTTGGTGTTGATTATTTTTCAAAAACAGCATGACCCACACAGTAGTTCCAGTTGTTTGTAAGTTCTGATCCGAACACTGATCAGCCATAACACTACAGGTGAAGTGAATAGCGTTTATTATCTCACTACAGTGGCAGCTGTCAAAGGGTGGGATATATTAAACAACAAGTGAACGGTCAGTTCTTAAATTTAATGTGGAAAAATGGGCAAGTGTAAAGCACCAAACTGTGAAATTGCTAGACAACTAGGTTACAGTATTAAAAAAATTGTTCAGAAATGGTTCGAGGAACATGACAAAGAGTTGGCCAAAGGTGCTGCCCAAATTCCCCTGATCGCAGTCCGATCAAGAATCTGTGGGATGTGCTGGACAAACAAGTCTGATCCATGGAGGCTCCACCTCACTGCTTACAGGACTTAAAGGATCTGCTGCTAAAGTCTTGGTGCCAGATACAACTGAGCTGTTTTGGTGGCACAAAAGAAACCTACAACAATATGGGGAGGTTTAAATGTTATTGCTGATTGGTGTATAATGTGAGTGATAATAGGAAATCATTTTTTTGTTATTTTTTTAAATAAAGAAAATTGCTGTGGCATAAGAGGAATAAACACTGAGGTGTGCTGTTACTGCAAAGTTCAATATTACGAATCCAATCATGCCATGACCCACAAATTCAAATCAAATTTTATTTGTCACATACACAATTATACACAGTACAACATGTAGTGAAATGTCCTATAATGGAAGTAAAAACGTAAAACTAGAATATAAAATATAAGAAATACAATTTGAAATAAAATTGTGAAACTAGAATATAAAATATAAGAAATACAATTTAAATAAAAATGTGAAACTAGAATGTAAAATATAAGAAATACAGTGTGAAAAACATGTAAAACTAGAATATAAAATGTAAGAAATACAATTTAAATAAAAATGTGAAACTCGAATATAAAATATAAGAAGTACAATTTAAATAAAAAGGTAAAACTAGAATATAAAAATATGAGGAAACAATATGAGAATATAAAAAATATATGAAAATAAGAATCTAAAATTAAAAAGAATAGCAAGTATAAAACAGTATCAGAATATAGTTCAAATATTATATAAAATAGACTATCAATTATACAATATACAAATAGAATAAAAATAAACAACAAAAGAATAAATAGTAATGAAATAAACAGAATGTTCAAAGTTAAAGTGTCATGTGCAATATTATTGTATTGTTTATGAACAGTGATATTAAACTCATCTCACAGTTTTGTGAATTTAATACTCACATTCTTTTAGTGTATAACCATTGTTCAAAATACATTTTCGTGCTCTATACAAATTATTTTTTAAAAATTTTTTCATTAATAATGCGAAACTGTGCAAGTTTTTTTTGTTCAGAGGGAGGAGATTTTTACAGTATGTCCGGTTGGTGTGTGTGTGTGTGTGTGTGCGTGTGTGTGTGTGTGTAGGCTGTGAGGAGTCTGGTTACTGCTGTACTGAAGGAGAAGGGCCAAAAGGACAAGATCTCAGAGTCCAATGCACAGGTAAATTGTACTATAATAATAATAATAATAATAATAATAATAATAATAATAATAATAATAATAAAAATAATATACTTTCATGTTGTCTTAACTTTCCTCAAATGTTCTTTGTCATTAAATCCTTGGGTGGTCTGTACATATATGTCAGTGTAGCAGTTTTCTACGCTTTAAAACACAAGCATTGTTTGAGATGATACAGTATAAATTAGTATCTGCAGCAATTAGAGCTGTTGTAAGGTTGTTGTCGTCTTTATGGTGTATGTGTAAGGTGTGTGTGGTTGTGTTTGGCATGGCAGAGCCCGGCTCTTGCGGCTCTGTGGGAGCAGTGCAGCAGTGAGAGTGTGGTGGTGCGCTCGGCTTGCTGTGACGCCCTGGTGCTGCTGGTGGAGCAGGGTCATGCTGACCTGCACTACGTCCTCAACAGCATCCTCAACCTCCTGCCCTCAGCACGGTACGCCACTACATCACAGCTATGATCGATCAGACATGACCACCACCAGTGTGAAAATGGCTCCTTAATTTATCAGAATACAAAACAATGGAATTTGTACCTGTTTTGTGGTGTTCAGCATTGAATTTCTTTGTCATGTCTCACTCCACAGTGGTGGTTAATGGCTCATATGAAAGTAGACACTCACGGCTTTGACTATTTGTAGTTTAGTATTTTTACCTAGCCTACTAGGGGCAATATATTCCATAGAAATGTTCCCAAAAAACAAAAACTTTTTTTTCCCCCCGCACAAATGTTTCTATCTTCAAAGTATATGCTATCAAACCCATTTCTGCTCTCGGAGATGCCCCGTGTTCCAAATTTGATCTTCAATCATTAAAATGCTGAGTAAGGTCATCCCAACAGAGGTAAAAATATCTCACAGTGAAAGCCAACAATGTCCAGACTAATTTTATATCAGACTTATCAGGCAATAAGACAATTTACTTTTTTATACTGATAAGTTCCATCCCATGACAGTGTATTGGTTAAAGAATACAGCAATGTGAAAAACTGGTGGAGAGCATGGAGCCAAAACGCATGCAAATCGGGGTTATTCCACCAAATACTGATTTCTTAATGTTATTTAGCCAAAGCATTAACACAATTTGCTTACAAATTATTTGCATTTTGTTTGATTTGAGTTATTAAATCTCTGCAAATCCTGTATGATCTTGGGTTATTTTGATGTGTTGTCATTTCCTTCAAATATACACTCTAAATAACAATAGTTATATTCTGAATTTAGGAGAAATATTGTCAGCAGTTCACAAAAATGAAACAAAACTGTTCATCTCACCAATACATGCACCTGTAAGAAAAAACATAAGAAACTGATTATTTTGCAGTGGTTTCTTATTTTTTTCTGGAGCTGTATATATGTATATCTCAGATTTCCAGACTCTGAGCATTCATACTGGCCTGGATTTAAGCTTCTTCTTTTTTTTTTTTTTTTAAAGCACCCCTCCACAGCACTCTTTTTTTATTTTCAATTTTGTTCACTATTGTGGATGTCATGCTGAAGAATAATACTAATTAGTGAAAAATGTCACGTTTCCCACCCTGTGGAGCACTGATGGCATTATGAACATGCTCCAGCTCCTACTTTTCCCAGCTGGTTGTCTGCTGCTCTGCCACTTTATCAGGAAGCGAGCCAAGCCGGGACACATAGTATTAAAGAAATCTGTACGCCTTCTCACACTCGGTCAAAAATGGCTGCGAAAAAAGAGGTCAAATGCAAATTAAGCAACACACACACGCAGAAAATGTTTTGGAGTTAACGTTTTATCCTCTATTTTGATTTGCTTTCTGAGAGTCTCTATTCAGTATGCCTGCATGTCATACAATAAATTCAAAGCAAACAGCATAATAAACATACACATAAGATACCCCTTAAATTAAATGAGGTGTAATAAACATTTAAAATTTAATTTAAAAATTTTAAATTTTAAAATTTAGTCAATCCCACACACACTGCTATAAAAAAAAAAGTAGATTCCTATTTGTTTCCAAATCAGGACAAGATATTGGGTTATGAAGGCACACTTCTGCCAAGTACACTGTTTTTCTGTTTTGTTTTTCTTTTTAATCAGCTAATATGCTAGCATAGCTTACAGCATGCAAAAACTGGAAATTACTCGAAACCCTTGGGTTCTGGTGTAGGGGAGCACTTGGTTTCCTGTTAATTAACTGCAGCCAGTGGATAGAAACCTTACAGTTTGTTGAATGTGACAAATCTTTACAAATACAATACACCACAAACTACCAAAATAATCTTTTTTGTTCCTAACACTACGAACCTACAGCAAACTCCTTGTAGCTCTTCCAGTGTAACTCTTTTTTTCTTAAAGTATAACTGAACCTGTGCTTAGATGGCAAGCTTAACTTTCGAATGTTTGCTAATGTCAACGATTAACAAAAGTTTGATTCTGAAGGACAAGTTTTGACTCGCACCGAGAACACCGCCGATGTACATTGTGAGTCAGATACAGAAATCACCCTTGTGTCTACCGGTGACAAATACGCTCAAGTTTACTAGCTTTTTATTAGCCAGAATAGCTAAGCTTGCTAATGTTAGCTTTAACAAACATGAACTTGATATTCCATGAAGATTGCAACATTATGGTACACTGTATTGGCAAAAGTTTTGGGACACCCCTCCAAATCATTGAATTCAGGGGTTGGCCTTAGCTCTGTGCTCTAATTTATACCAAAGGTGTTCTATCAGGTTGAGGTCAGGACTCCAGTCAAGTTTCTTCACACCAAACTCACCCATATGTAACCTTGCTTTGTGTACTGGTGTGCAGTCATGTTGGAACAGGAAGGGGGTCATCCCCAAACTGTTCGCACAAAGTTGGGAGCATGAAATTGTCCAAAATGTCTTGCTATGCTGAAGCATTAAGAGTTCCTTTCAATGGAACGAAGGGGCCAAGTCCAACCCCTGAAAAACAACACCTGAATTCAATGATTTGGAGGGGTGTCCCAATACTTTTGGAATACAGTGTATATTTTGTCAGGTGTTAATTCTCAGAAAATGTACCAATGCAAATAATGAGATATTAAAACTCAGTTGTGTGATATGAGTTGATATGTGTAATGAATTAATTAGCTGGCTAAATATTTGATATAACAGTAAGACACGAGCGGATTTTACGTATTCAAATTGAATATATTTTTTGTTATTTGCAGACACTGGCATTATTAACAACACTGAAAGTGTAGAGTTGTTCCTAAGCCATTATAAATCTGTGGGACAATAAAGAATGTATTATTCTACATCGGTTTTAGAGTTTTAAAAGTTTCAGAATGTAGAAACAGGTCATATAGCAGTGGTGTAGCAGGGAAGTGGGTGTGTGGAGGCGTGTAATAGACTTGTTCCCTTTCCTTGCTGATTCAACCCAAATTAGAGATTGGGAAAGTTATATTTGGTAGTTGGAAAGACAAGATTCGAAAACACTATCTAGCAGAATGGCAGAAAGAGAACATCTCTATGCTTTTGTCCCCATGAGTCACAGCAGCGAAAGCTTAGTCATATTTCATTTTAATGCACAGCTTTTGTTTTATTATACACCGATCAGCCGTGACATTAAAAACCACCTGCCTAATATTGTGTAGGTTCCACTTGTGTTGCCAAAACAGCTCTGACTCATCAAGGCATAGACTCCACAAGACCTCTGAAGGTGTACTGTCATATCTGGCACCAGGTTGTTAGCACCAGATACTTTAAGTCCTGTAAGCTGTGAGGTGATGCCTCCCTGGATCACACTTTTGTTTGTCCAGTAGATCCCACAGACGCTCAATTGGATTAAGATCTGGAGAATTTGGAGGCCAAGTCAACATCTTGAACTCTTTGCCATGTTTCTTAAACCATTCCTGAACAATTCTTTGCACTCTGACCCAGTTGTCTAACACACAATTTGACCCAAATCAAAATCACTTAGCTCCTTACGCTTGCCCATTTTTCCTGCACAACACATCAACTTTGAGAGCTGAATGCTCACTTGCTGCCTAATCTACACTACCAGTCAATAGTTTGGACACACCTTCTAATGCAATGTTTTTTGTTTAGGGATTTATTTTCTACATTCTAGAATAATACTGGAGATTTCAAAACTATGAAATAACACACATGGACTTAAGTAATCCATATGTAACAACAAAAACCAGTCAGTTGTTATTTTAAGACACGAAGGTCAGGTGTTCTGGAATAGTTCTTGCAAGAACAGTATTGTCAAGTGCATTTGTAAAACCCATCAAGCACCATGATGAAACTGGCTCACATGAAGACCATCCTAGGAAAGCAAGACCAAAACTGACCTCTGCTGCAGAGGAGAAGTTCATTTAGAGTTACCAGCCTCAGAAATCACCAATTAACAGCACCTCAGATTAGAGCCGTTATGAAGGCTTTACAGAGCATCAGTAGCAGACATCTCTCAATATCAACCGTTCAAAGGACATTATTGTGTATTTCGGCCGCCTTCAGCATTGTTTTACAATCTAGAAAGAAATAAACATCAGGAAAGACCATGGAATTAGAAGGTGCGTCCAAACTTTTGACTGGTAGTGTATCTCAAACCTTAATAGGGGCAATTTTAATGAGGTATTCAGTGTTATTCACTTCACCTGTCAGTGGTTTTAATTTTATGGCTAATCTGTGTATGCTGTTAAGACTTTGAATGAAATCACACAAACACTGTCTTCATTAGGTCTCAGTTTTTGTGCCTTTCTATGCTTTTTTTTTATTTTTACTAATACAAAAACACATATTATGTACACATAATATGTACTTAGCCTCATCTTTACTGTATGGCATCACATTTGGATTTTGTGTGTTGTTACACCACTCATATAAACTGATTGCATTAGTGCGTGGTAGGCCACTCGGATGAGAGCTGCAGTAGACTGTCGGAGCTCATCTGCATATACTCTTATATGAGAAGAGAGGCACAGCTTAAATGCAGCTTGTCATTCCTCATGTTTATTCAGTTCACACACACCCGAACGGCTCAAGCTGTCTCACCCGCCATAATAATAGAGGATCACAACCCACGCAGTACACACATCCATCCTCCTCCGTGTGCCAGCAGCACGACCCAATAACCATGTGACGGAGAGGAAGAACATGGCTGCTAGTTTAATCTTGCTGCTTCATGTATGGAAAGCTTGAGCAGATGGCCCTCATTTTTAAAGATAATTGCATCAATATTTCAAAATTTTCTGAAAGCTTTTGCTTTTGTGGGGGTTCCTTGGGGTTCAGTGACAGCAGTTCAGTTCCTGCATTTAAAGGTGTAGAGTCCAAAGTGTGCTTTAGGATTCATTTCATCCTGCTGTTGCCTACAATTTGATGACTACATCCCACATATGCCCCCAGGTTAATTTTCCCAAGAATCCACTTTCTTTGTGCATTCACCGACAAACTGTAGGTAGCACGTGAGAGAAGTTTGAAGTTCCTGGCATACACAGGCGCGAATCGAGGCTTTTCTCTGTTCACATGGAACACATGCGTGCAATAGCAAAGATGAAAGCAGACGCGCAGATGAATTTGCTGTCAGCGTGGAATTACGGCTTCCCTCTCGGTAAAAACGCAGCCTAATCAAACCCAGAGGAAGGAGAGATGCACAGGCCAGCGGAGAGATGAGTGCAGGATGAGGGATGAGGGAGGAAAGATGAAAGAAAGCACAGAGCTGCTGTCATAGCCTTGTGATTTATAATGTATGAGAAACCTACGTCCTGCTCCACTGTCTTGAAACCACCTCTCTGTCTGTCTCTCATCGCAATCCATCATCGGCACGTGTTCAAGGATCAATATCTATGTAAAGGGCAGACATAATAATAACAACAATAATAGTAAGTCAAGTAAAGAAACCTTTTATTGTCATATATAGCTGATGCAGGACATAGTAATATGAAACAAGGTTCCTTCAGGACCTTAGTGCTACATAAAGTTGCCACGAGACAAGAGACAGTAAAGAATACAATATACTGTACTAAAAAAAAATTGTGATGACAATACAGTGTGTGTGGACGCTTAAAAAAAGAAAGGATGCTTGTTTGTAAACATATCTACTCACATGGTAGCAGCATTAAAGTGTGATGTGCAGCATTAAACAGTGTTAAAGTATAATGTGCATAAAACACAAACAGTGTGGCAGCGCTGAAAAAGTGGTGTTGTAAACAGAAATGTGTATTGAGTATGAGTGTGTGTGTCAGTTCAGTTCAGTCTAGTTATCTAATAATAATAATAATAATAATAATGTAAGCTTGATAGCGATAAATACGTCATCAGATTATTGATGTAAAGCTGTTTAGGACGTGGCTTGGTGTTGGTGTAACATGCAATTCTGTTCATTTTGCGCTTGTACTGACGGTTTGATTCTGGTCTATGTCTTGATAGAAATGTTCAGGGGTTGATAAAGGTGGTCGGGAGGCTGCTACAGATCCAAGCGAGTCAGAGGGACAAAAGCACATCCTTTTCTTGTCCGTACTCAATCAGGTGAGCATTTGCCTTTCTGCCAATGTAAGGACTGATTTATACACTTTATTCTAATGTGCTTAGTCTTCAACTGGAGAGAGATTGCTATCGGTTCTTATAAGAAAATTTTAGGTTAACAATTCTCAAGCATTTTAGCACAAAAAGCAGGTTCTAATCATGTAAAGTCATCATGTTTATCTTCATGTTTGTTAGACAAACAAATGTGATATTCATGACATTTACAAATTCATGCTTTCTTTTGAGAGCCTTTGTCTTTCCTTCTTTAGTGTGCAATGCAACAATGTGATGTTTGTTTTCTTTGTAAGCTCTTTTGCTTAAAATGACTTTGAATATGGAAATGACCAAGTATACAAGGTTAAAGCAACAAATCACTGGGACACCTAAATCAGTCGCTCTACAATTTTGCAATCGTGGATATTTACAAAATTATTTGAGATTAAGATTTGCAATTTTTTAGAATTACTGCAGGGCCAAGAAGCATGTCATCAGCACAACACAAATTAAAACAAACCTGCATTGAACATGAGTACAGCTATCAAAGAAAGTAATCACATATGTCAACCATGGTGAGAGAAAACACGAGAAAGAAAAACACGAGAGAAAAAAGCTGTAGTAAAACCAAGCATTTTTGGCTGCAAAAAACCTCCACAATATCCTGGAGGGACTGAATAATAATAGTAAATATTGTTAATATACAGGCCAAGGCACACATTCATGAAGCATCCGAAGGCAGAAAATAGCTACTAACTGGTCATGTAATAGGTTTAATTCACAAAGTTGTAACCCAGAATCTAAAGTAACTAAAATGGCAGCTGTTCAAGTCAAGTCAAAGAAGCTTTATTGTCACTTCAGCCATATATAGCTGATGCACTACACAGTGAAGTGAAACAACGTTGCTCCTAGACCAGAGGTGCTACACAGAACAAAGACAAAATACAGTGACGCAGACAAACATAGAGCTAAACATAGAGATAAAACTCAACTATACTTAAGGTGCAATAAAAACTAAACTATACTTAAGGTGCAATAAATAAACTAGACATACAACAGAAGTGCACAGGATGACAAGACAAGACAGTGCAGAAAAACAACATATAGACCGACTTTCTAGTTGTCATGAATATATGTAATAACACGAGTTTTTTTGCTTTTGCGTTCTAATGTGGTTAGATGATGTAGTTTTAGCTTGGTCCAGATGGGCAAGTGACACTTACTAACCACTAATAGGGCCTACAAAAGAACTGTGTAAATCAATACTCTTATTAAATGTATAGTAAAATGCAAACCATGATATTAATACATACATAAAAGCTGCACAAAACATATTTGCTGTGAGCATTTAGATTATTTTCACATATGAAATCACCAATACTTTTTTCATTTTCTTTCTTTGTGATACTGTGGGTTAGGATTTTGTTTAGAAGTTTACCGCACCAGCCATACCACACATGATGCCTTCTGTAGTAACAGGATTCTTATGCTTAGTTTATGCTTAGTAAATGGTCCTAGTAAATGTAGTTTGTAGGGATAAACTCTTAGTTATGATCTTTTTGTGTCACTTAGGGGAGTGGTACGAAGTGGTGATGATGAATATGGCCCCAGGAAAGAAGAAAAAAAAAAAAACAACCACTAATGATAGGGTCATTGCCCATCTTTAGTGGAGAAAATTACATGTTAGGACAAAGCTGCCAAGCCCCCTGCTGTAACCAGAGGTCATATGTCTTCATGAGTTATTGCTCATAAATTGTCCCCCTAATATGATCAAGCCCTTGGGGACGGCTGTCTCATTAGTGGTGATAAACGTGTAATTTGATTTCTTTAGCTGAAATCAATCAGTTGTGATTCGTCTTAACAGTATTTACAGGCTTTGCTGGGTGAACATGATTATTGCCTTCCATCCATTTGACCTATGGAATGTCCAGGGTTTTGTGATCCAGGTTTCTGGGGTCATGAGCATGTCAAGGGTGTAGCATTAATAGTGGGGGGAGGGGTGCTTTCTGTTCTTTACCCTCCTCCGCTAATGCTTCCAGAGTGGTTCATCTTGCTAATAAATTCAACAATGTCGTCATACGGTTGGAGAAACCATGGTCCAGTTAAAACTAGTGAACACAATGAAAACTGTCCACCAGGCTTTGAAGCTTTGAGTCTCTTGGGTGCTGCCTGGTGAGAAGATGAATGGCTGGAGAGCTTATCTTTGCGTGAACTCGTCTGGGATTGCAGCTTGGCCATCAGAGAAGGTGCCAGGATTAATGGAAGTGGCTTGGTGATGCCCAGGCTGCCCACTTGCCTGGTGCCACCTCTGCAATCTGTTGTAGAGTCACAAGGACATTTAGAAAATATGAGCATACCATCCAAATCATTTTGTCTCCCGGTAATGTTCTTTTAGTTAATGATCTCTTTAATATTCTGTGCTGGGATATGCATTAAATGGGTTAATTAGACATGCTAAGATGAGAAATATTGCATATAACCATAGTTTATCTGCTTTGAAATTGCTGAAAGATGATTGCATAGTGAAATTAAAGAAATAAAGCATTAATATCTTCAGTTAAAAGTAAAAGACGGAAAGTTAATACTTTGTAATAATGTTTTAACTGATGAAATTAAGTAGCATAGTTGTGACATTCTATGTCTGAATTATTTGGTCGCTTTGAACTGAAATGTAAATAAAATGTAAATAAAATGTGCATGAGACGATTGTTGTGTAGAGTACAGCCGAAAAAGTATTTTGTTTCTCGAAGATAGAATGAATTATGAATGCAGTATTCATTATTGCAACTAAAGCATAAATACACCCAAATATTACTGAAATTATACTTAAGTATAGTAAGGGCATGCTGCTCAAGTGTTTTTCACCCTTACTTTGTTTAAATTTGTTTGTCACCCATACTATGGAATTCGACTCCTCACTTGAATAGTGGTAACAATCATGTTACATGGTAAATAATGTTTTTTTAAGCATTAAAAGAAAAAATATTGGACCTTTGATTCATGGTTGCCCCTAACCAGTTCACCTTCTTCATGAGCAACATGTACGTGTCCTAAATTGCTGTCCTCATGGCCCCCGGTTTCCTCTGTGAACTTGTAGTTAAACTCAATGAAAAGAAGGTCAGGGTGTCGGGCAGCCATTGAATAGACACTGAAGGCAGGTAATGTTGTGGCTGTCTGGCCAAACTGGAGCCTGATGGATGGGTTCCAGGGATGTGAATATTGCCCTAGTTGGATGGGGAACACCAGAAGATAGATAAGGAGATAAATGAGTTCGAGGCCTGTCTGGGAGAATAATGGAGGGCTTCTGTTCAGTGTTAACCCTCAGACTGAGTTGTGCCTGAGAGTCGGGGTCATAGAATGGAATGACTTTGCTCCAAATACACACAACCTGGCAGATCATTTAGTCGAGAACTCACGCTCCAGCAAGATGAAGTAGATGTGCTTTGAGTTTATTCCACTTCTTCTTTCTCTTTTAGCATCTGAGCCTTGCAGAGCTTACTAAATAAAACGGCTCATTTGCTCTGCATGTGACAAGCTGCTGTAACCGAAACGTTACGTTTCATGTGAAGAACCAGGCAGAGCTATGAGTTTCTTTAGTAACAGATACCAGTCACTGTACATAGACCTGGTTAGATTTGATAAAAAATAAAATCCAATCTATTTGACACATACGAGGAAAACTATCAAGATATCTTCCACTTTTCCCTTTGGATATAAACAAAAGGCTTTCAGAATTTTGTGAATGACACAAAATGTGCTTTGCTCAGCCAAAAGCTTTGAACATTTTTACTCATGGTTATTTATATTTGGTTGCCAAAATATCTGCCCTCTTCCATATACCTGAGCTCACAGACATCCTTCATTGGCTAAGGTCACTCTGGTTAACGTGTGAGAAAGAGTAGGTCATCTCTCTCCAGGCCATGTGAACTCCTGACGGTACATTCTATTATTATTTGTATTTTTTAATCTTAGTTTACTTTCCAAAAGGTTCACTGATGTCAGTACATGTCACTGGCAAAGGTGTTCATCATGTGTAATTTACATTTACTGCATTTGGCAGACACCTTTATCCAGAGCGACATACTTTTTTTTTTTTATCTCATTTTATACTACTGGGCAATTAGGGCCCTTGGACCTTGCAGCCTTCCGATCTAACACCTTAACCACTAGGTTACCACATCCTGTAATGATCATGTGCTCAGTGTAAATGACAATACATTTCTAATAACTGTTAATTGAGGAGTAACTGTGTATGTATTTGTGTGCATGTGCCCCAGGAGTTGCCCTCACCCGTACATCACAGTGCTGGAGAATAGGCCTGATTGCTGGGCTGCTCTTCTGCAGGAGATTGATGACTTCATTCAGCTGGCTGCTGACAAGTAAGAACTCTCTGTCAGCATATCGGTCAGACAAGAGGCCTTGAGCGAGAGATAAAAATACATACCTAGTTGCTCTCATTTTTCTCTATCTAATAACCAGAGTACTCTTGGATGACTTTACTTCTGTCAGATCAAGTGTTTTACTTAGGGAAGACTATGTTCTCTATATTTCAGTGCTTTAGTTTTAAAAGGTAATAAAAATTATTAGAAAAGACTTCAAGGAACAATGGGTATGAACTGGCTTGCCAATAAATATAGCACCGGATATTCCATTTTCCATGTGCTTTATTCAGTTAGATCTAGAATCAAAGAATCATTCACCGTTAATTACAATGCAGCCGAACAAGCCAGCAAGCTATGGGGAGTTCATTTCAACAAGCCGATTCACAGCAATGTATTTCTCTATGTGCCAGTGACGAACCGCTGTTTATCTCCATGTTGGCTCCCTTCCTGCGTTACCTTTACTGCGAGCCGCAGAGACTGTCAGAGAACGCGCTGCTCAGACATGGACTGCTCCGAGTACTGCTGCAGCACCGAGAGGTCACTCAGGGTCACGGATCAGACTGTGGACGCGTCACTCACCAGATCCTACACTGCCTTTTCAATTTGTTCCCTCACATACTGGTAAGCATGTTAAAATGTGGATATGAATTATTTTATTACCCTCTGGAAAGACTGCTTATAGGCATTGTTTTTAAAGAAATATTGGTGAGCTTCAGGGGGCAGTGGCTTAGTGGTTAGCATGTTTACCTCGCACATCAGGGGTTGTGGGTTCATTTCACACCTATACCCTGTGTGCTTGAAGTTTGCATGCTCTCTCCGTGCTTCGGGGTTTCCTCTGGGTACTCTGGTTTCCTCCCCCAGGTCCAAAGACATTGTGGTGGACTAATCTCTGTGCGATTGTGCCCTGCCATGGATCGGCACTCAGGGTGTGCCCAGTGTCCCCTGGGATAGACTCTGGGCCCCTCACAACCCTCTGTAGAATAAGTGGTACAGAAAAAGAATGAATGGTGATCTACAGTTTATTCTAGTATGTATACAGAGTTGTGAAAAAAATGCAAATATTACAAATACCCTTGCAGTCTGTATAGAATGAGTGCACCTGTTTTGAAGAACATTCACACTGTGTGCTAGCTATAAATAATGTTTGATGGTGCTGAATGCAGTGCATACCAAGGTTCCTTTCTGGTTTGTCTGTGAGAACAAATCTTAATATTTGATTTTGTTTTATTGTGGTGTAAAATCTTACCACCAGATTAACACTAGTGGATGATTTTTGCTAATGCTTGGTGAATTTCCTCTGTCGTTGTGATGGATGTGTAGGTGGACAGCATTACAGCTGTGGTGGAGATCAGTTCCATGGCCGAGTCCCTAAGCTCTGCTCTGCTGGCCGAGCCGGAGCGCTGGAGGACAGAGTTAGCACAGCTTGCACTACAGCTCATGTGTGTCTGTCACCTTAGCCATCAGCTGGGAGGAGAACTGAGGTCTTTACTCCACACCTTGCACTGTCTCCTGCCTGTCTGTAAAGAGGTGAGACCTACTGATGGATCAGGATGAGCTGCTTTGGACACAATCAAACGTAGTACAGAGCTTTAGGAAGGTTATACAGCACCTCTGTTTCTTTGTACTTTTCTCTTTGTTTCATCTCTACATTTTATATTAAAAAAACACTCGTAAGTCTTCTTTTTAGATAACCAAAATTCATGCTGATCTCAATTATTAGCAGTGCAAATAATATTTACACAGATAAATTAGCTGCATCCTGTGTGTTCACAGGTTTGAGTGCATATTAGCGATGGCCAAAGACTGAAGTCACATACAGACCAGTAATGCTTATGGCGCCTTTTTAGGCTTGGTTCACATGGGCATGAACTTAATCTTTGTTTTATATATATATTATATTATGTTGACTGTGTTATATTTTTAGAAGCACTGATGGTTTATAATGCCCACAAAACTCCATACAAGGTAAAGCAAAGACCAACCACAAATGAAACTGTGAAAAAATGAGCTAAAATATCCAGTAATGCAGCTCAGCTACCGCAGCTTGTCAGCAAAAGCAGCCACAGACTAACACTGCATTCACCTCCAGGTTGCAGCTTGTAATTTCCCACCTCCAACCAGTACAAGCCAAAATTCCTTGTCAACTTGAGGCATTCTTCTTAACTACGAGTTCCTTCCCCATTCATGTAGTGATGACAAATCAATACGGCTGTGTGCAGCATATCACACCCGCATATTACCCTTAAATGCACTGTAATGCTGAATATACTGACTATATGGTTCGCTGTTTGAGGAAGAATATATACACTAATCTTCACAGTTAGCTGGCCAACGTGTTGTTTATGTGAGACAAACACGAAGGTGTCTGTGTTTTTATTTTCCACTTCTCCAGCTGAATGAGCTGTGGTGAGAAATGACTTTGTTTCATCCCTCAGACGAGCAAGTCTAATGCAGCATGACTCATTCACCTTTTATAGGGTGCCATTTCTTTTGTTTTAAATAAATTGCACAAATTATTTGTCTTAATTTAGGAATTTCTCTTGGATTGCTTTCTTTAAATTCAAACCATTGATAAGAAAAATCTCAAATTTTTTTATTCAATTAAAATAAATAAGCTAATTAAACTTCTAAGCACAGTTTGTATATAAAATTGCAGAAAGGCAGGCCAAATACGCAGGCCAAGTACAACGTGAATCTTGATTATACGGTTCCTTAAATGTAAATTTGCACACACTCCGGAGCTTTTGCAAGATACAAATGTTTTCCAAACTAACTAGATTTTCATGGACACTGCGTCGCTTGTGTAAATGCTCCTGGGTCTGATTTACGACTAAGCTGCTTCATATCCAGCTTGATAAATGAGGAGTGTTGTTTACCTTTTGTAAAATTTTATAAGGGGACATTTTGCACAAGCATAAGCAGGTTTGTGGGCCAGGCTTTAAGTTCATCCTGTGCTAAGTTTAGTCCTTGTAAGGGTGCTTACTCTGCTCTTATTATTAAAGAGCGAATTTATTTGTTCCGATACTGTTTAACTGTCCCCAGACAACTCGTAAACTGTTTATTCTCAAAGCCTCGGTGTGTTCCTCAGCTTCCAGGATTTGTTTTTGTTAGCGTGAGCGTGATGAAAAAGGCATGCTGGCTTCAAACAGGGTTAGCTGTGTGATGCTAATCTTCTCAAAGCCGCCCCTCAAGTCTCTAAAGACCGGTGGTAGCTTTCACGCTCAGCCTGGAGCGGTTTTTATCCTGCACTCAGCGATACCCCCCCCGAAAGACGGCATCTGCGTCCCACTCTTCTCTCAATCGCCTCTTTCTCTCGGCAGGATCTCCCGTCTGAGCAAGTGATCATGGGGATCTCACTGCTCCTCCTCAGAGCCTCGGCCTCGCAGCAGACTGCCCTCCTGGAGCTCGGTGAAGATTTACTCCTCACTTACTGATACTGATAGCTTTACTTCCACACAGGAGGTTGATATCTGCTATTTTTAGCAGATGATTTGCTGTTTAGGGAATTGGTGTTCACTGTTTAACTCACTCACATGATACAGTCTTGCCTGTATTTTTCTCTACTTTTTTTTGTTTGTTTAAAAATTGTAATTAAAAATGTAAGTACAATATTAAATTTAAAAATTAAGGCGTGTGCTTGCTAATAATAAATAAATGCAATGAGTCAGTGTTTTGGCGGTGTTCAGTCCGCCAATATGAACCACTTATACAAATAATACAATTTCAGAATTCTCTTAAAGGCATTTATACACCTATGTACCCACAGGATACAGAATTATGTGTGGTGAGGTGTGTATTGGTGCTTACTAGGCCCCCAGACACATATAAAGGTTATGAAGAGCAAAACATATAACTGTTTTTCTTGTAAAGCTTCACACTGCCTTTGGCTTACTAGGTGAATCCTTTTGCAAGAGAAGAGAAGACAATTATTATAGGGAGAAATGAATATCACTTGGTTAAGGCCAGAAATTTCTTCTTCTTTTACTTGAAATATTGACTTATCATCTAAGCTGTGTCTGTTTACCTCTGTAGTATTGCACTGAAGTTAAAAGGCTAGTGTTGTCTTCCTGACAAGCTGGGATATGTGGGGAAAGAATCGCTCTGTTGGTCAATGATGTATGAAAAATAAAGGCTTCTTCTGATATTAGTCATGTAGCTCCAAATCTTAAAAAGCTTCAGAGAGTAAAAGGGGAACTGTGTAACTTGCAGTGTTTGCTAGTGTTTGCTCAGTTTTAAGTTTACTGAATATATAAAAGCCTAGATGTACGGGTGCTAATGTAATGGTCTTCTTAGCAGCCACATAATGTCTCTTTCTCTGCTCTCAGCTGTAAAGCTTGTTCCACCTGAAGAGAGACCTACATGGGGCGCCTCGTTGCTGGTGATGCCACTGCTGCAGGTCCTTTCCTGCGCCACTCTCATGGAGGCACTGACCGACCCTCAGACACAGGCAAGGAATCAAGGCCTGGCCACTTCACTGCTGCAGACCATTGAGAGAGGGACAAACAGTCCGGTTCAGGTAAAGCCAAAATTCCTTCTAGTTCAGGGGCGGCAGTAAACTTCGTCTTTAACCTTGTTCAGGACAAATAGCTGTTTAAATCTAACATGCACTTTAAGAAGTGCCCTGGATTATCTGTAACGATGCATAATCATGTGATTTTTTTTCCCTCTTTGCCTATACAGAACAGCACACAGCTGATTCTTCCTCTCAGCACATGGTACAGCGAGTTGCAAGTGGCCACCAGTGTGTTACGTCAAGTCTCTGCAGACCCCGCATCCACCACAGACTGGCTCTACTCCGTTCAATCCACTCTTCCTCTGTGTGAACGTGTCCCTGATGCACTTCCTCTCCTGGTTACCCACCTGATCCTCAGCAGCGAGGGGGATCTCTGCAAGCTGGCACTGGACACTGCAGCAGGCATCGCAGCAGCTGATCCCGCTCAGGTAGAGCCCAGATACTATCATCCTCACCTTCTTGAGGATGTTGGAACTATTAAAAGTCCTATGTTTAAGTGGATTAATGTGGATTAATTCTGTGAGGCATATGTGAATACACCAAATATATGCGAATTACCAATGAAAATGTTTTGCCTATGAAAAGTCCAGCAATAAAACTCTTGATGGTGCTAATAATTAGTATCAATCTTATCATATTATCAATATTATCATATTATCATGTACAATGAAATAACATTTGCTTTTTAGAAATAAGCCTGTACTTGTGTACAGTGGAATTATTATTTTATTTTTAAAGGTGAAATGTTTGAGAAGTTTCGGTTAAATTATATCTCTGTGAACCAACAAAGCTGAACATAATTCTAATTGCAGGGTTAAAAAATATTTGATGAAGATTACCGTTGAACTATTTCAATAATTGACAGAACAAATATGAATACTATTTGAATTAACATCATATTTACATTATTAAGGGTGAAAGATCAGTATTTGTCACACTGTCTAATGAAATACATTTTGCCTGAATTGTTTGGTCTTTTTTTATATATATATACTAAAGTGCACTTTGAGACTTTTATGAATTAGTACAGAAAATGATGAAATCTGCCATGTAATTGTGTAACTATTGCACTTAGAGGTTTAGACTTCTTCTGAGGCTAAATTTGTTACAGCATTTTATTTGGCATATGGCATGCACTATGCAAAGCGAATGCAATTTGGGATATGGCCTAACTGTGCTGGAGGAAATAGATTTTTATTTAGATATCCAAGATATTATTTCAGGTAGCCTAAGAAATGCAAAACCAACAGATATCATCAGCAACAAAATAGTATTACGGTCTTAATATCACTGGCTCATTAAATCATTCCTGGCTTAGGTGAAAAAAAAATCATTTTCCATGGTTTATATAATACAGACTCACATTACTGCTAATCTTTACCCAGTCTGAAGCTGTAGAAAATGATAACCTCATTAATATTCAAATGTGTTTGAATACTAATTATGGAAAGCACTTGCAATTTGAATGCAGTTTGACATCCCTGTGGCATGTACGGTCTTAAATATCTTACTGCTTAATTCTGAAGAAGGTGGCATATGAATTGAAATCATACCCAGAGACAGTACCCAGTCTTTTTTTTTTCCTCCCCACTCTCCCATTATCCATTCAGATGCCAGAGTTGCTAGGCAACACGGTGGCGGCTGAGGAATTGGAGCAGTTTGCAGTTATGGGAGAAGGAGAGATGGCATTGCAATGACACCTGCAGATTCCCTGATGGTGAATTCAGCAATGCAAGCAATTTGTGTGAGAATTGAAGCTTACGCTTGAACAAGCCTGAGTGGACTCGGCACTGTTTATCATACACCTCATTTTAGCTCAATAACATTTAGGCAGTGGGAATAGAATAATGGCAGTCCATTAGGAAGGAGCTGGGAATCGTGGAGATGTTTAACTCTGATGGGAGGAACTATTTATTTGTGTCATGTTAAGGCCAGTGATTCATTTGTAGTAGGAAAGAAAACGGGCACGCATGTGAGTTTAACCAACAGCGAACAGTTAGGATAAGGGTGAGAGAAACAGTTTAGATGCTAATCAGGAAGTTAATTAAAGTCCTCCAAGCATGGTTTATACCATAGCTTTTACTCATTTTGATCTCATGCTCCGGAGGTACAGGAGACACCTCACAGCTACACCTTTTTTTCTGTGTCCGAATATGAATTAATATTGGAATTAATATTACCCTGGATGTAAAAGAAAATAAAATAGTCTCTTAGCGGTTATATTCTCTTCATGTAAATCTTAGATATTTGAACTGATGGTACTGTAGTCTTTTTTTGGTCAGTAATAAAGAAATGCTCATCCTGCTTAATATTATGCAGCTTTCACACTGGATATTCGTCCTGCTGTTTTCCTGGATCACATTTTAAAGTTATTGCTGTCTTGTCTGCTGATTATATGCGAAAGAAACGTTTTTCCTTGTTAGTAATCCTCACACCTCTGCATTTATCATAGGCTGTATTTATCTCGCAACACGTTACGATAATGAAAAGTAGAATTTTCCTCCGTTATTCTTAGTATTTTATCACGCTTCACTTCTCGCTGTTAGAAATGTTTGCGGTCCTTTCTACATCCCATCACTCCTCCCGTTAGCGTAGCTATCCTCCTAAAGACTGTTAATTGTCTATCTGCTGGGGTCAGGGGTCACGCTGTTCTCCACAGGCCGGGTCACTCCTCTAGGCTCCTGCGGTGCAGAGTGTGTCGTAGGAGCATCGCAGGGTTAATCCCTAATTCTGGGGTTAGAGTATCTCACTCTGTCTGGACTAGCTGTTAGGAAAGCTCTGTGAAGAGGGAGTTTCTGCTCTGCAGGGTCAGAGCGGTTGCGTGGTGATGTCCGATGGTTAGTTTTTCGGAGCGCGCTTTCAAAGAGTTGAATTTAAATTGAGGTTAACAATGTTAATAATAAGACCTGACTTTATTTATTAATTTATTTATTTATTAGTGGAAATTATTTTCCTTCAGATGTCACATACAGTTGAGGTCATACCTTTACATTAATCTTGCAGAATCTGCAAAATCGTAATAATTAAAAAAGAGGTATAAATAAAAATTATTTTTGTTTTTGAGTTTTAAAAAGCTTTTACACATAACAGATGTTTACATCTAGTCCATGAGACTCAATAATAACTGAATGAAACCAAATGAGCCAGTTCAAAATTTTACACTCTCTTGATTCTTTATACTGTGTGTGTTACCTGGATCATCAATGGGTACAGTGGGTTTTATGTTTTTAAGACTTGTTCATGTCCTGAGCAGTTAAACTGCCTTCTGTTCTTTAGAAAGATCCTGCACATTGTTTGCTTTTCCAGCATCTTTTGCATCTTTGACCCCATTTCAGCGGAGTCTACACAACACAACTCTTAGAAAATGCAAATGTTGACTGATGCTGAAGAAGAAGACACGATGCATTCAGAGCAGGATGATCAGTCTAAATGTTATTATTTCTCGTGGGAAATATATGTAGATTCTAATAATAGTTAATAGTAATAGTTGTGTTCCAGTCCTTTATTTGTCCTCAATGTGAAAAGATGGACCTAAAAAACATAAAGAGTCAAGCCTGGGAGTAAATTCAGTTATAATTGTGTTTGTAGACTCTCTATAAACATCTGTTATGTGAATTCATGGCAGAACTATATAAAGAAACAAAACACAATTTTTATGATCTTCTTATTTTAAAAAATGATTAAGTGTATGTAAGCAATACTTAGCATGTTGTCTGGATAATCAGTACATGGTCTGAAAATATAAGCCTGAATTCCCCAAAATTCTGAGTAATAAGGATATTCTTATTTTTGCTTTTTTCTTTCCTATTCGTTTACCTGGAAAGATAGAAATCGGTCTTCTTTTATCTTGCACTTGGCAGGTACCAGAGCTTCATGATATTTTGACGCTCATTTGGCTCCCTGAACATTTCCAGTTCTACCCTTAGGCTCAAAACATCACAATTTTCTCAGGACTTGAAAGCCGGGTAAACACTGGCCATATGCCAACGTGTCGCATGATAAAAGCAGCTTAAATAATGTTTAAGACATAGGAGCATTTTGAAGCAGAGAGAGAGAGAGAGAGCTACAGAGGGATTTCAGAGCTTCTGGACGGCACTTCAAAGCCGTGTGACTGTGTGGCTCGTCGGTCTCTGTGTTTTCTCCACACACACTGTGTGAGATGGATGGATTGTGACAGTCTCACTCAGTGTAGCAGCAGTAATGATGAGGGGGAGAGAAGCGCTCCTCCTCCTCCTCCTCCTCCTCCTCCTCCAGAGTGATCTCTGAACAAACATGTCTCGCCACCAGTTGAGCTCTGTCCATCTTTCCTTCCGTTTAGCCGCGAGGGATTTGTTGCTCCCCGACTGCTCCACTTCATAAATGCCTGTGTTGCAGATTTCCCTCGCGTTTCTCTCTCGTGTCATTCACTCGTCACCATCGCACATTCTGCTGAGAATGCACATCACTTCGTTTTTTCTTGTCTGTCTTTCTCTCACACACTCTTATCTTTTCTTTTTCTGCAAACTCCCATTTTTTTCTCTCTTCCATTTCCATGCTGTCCAATTCTTTCTAAATATTCTTTCTTTCTCTTTCTTTTGTTCTTTCTTTGCTTTGCTTGTTTGACCCATTTCCATCTCTTTTCTTATTCTTTCTTTCTTTCTTTCTTTCTTTCTTGTCTGTCTGTCTGTCTGTCTTTCTTCCTTCTGTCTGTCTGTCTGTCTGTCTGTCTGTCTGTCTTTCTCTTTCTTTTGTTCTTTCTTTGCTTTGCTTGTTTGACCCATTTCCATCTCTTTTCTTATTCTTTCTTTCTTTCTTTCTTTCTTTCTTTCTTTCTTTCTTTCTTTCTTTCTTGTCTGTCTGTCTGTCTGTCTGTCTGTCTGTCTGTCTGTCTGTCTGTCTTTCTTCCTTCCTTCTGTCTGTCTGTCTGTCTGTCTGTCTGTCTGTCTGTCTTTCTCTTTCTTTTGTTCTTTCTTTGCTTTGCTTGTTTGACCCATTTCCATCTCTTTTCTTATTCTTTCTTTCTTTCTTTCTTTCTTTCTTTCTTTCTTTCTTTCTTTCTTTCTTTCTTTCTTGTCTGTCTGTCTGTCTGTCTGTCTGTCTGTCTTTCTTCCTTCTGTCTGTCTGTCTGTCTGTCTCTGTCTTTCTCTTTCTTTTGTTCTTTCTTTGCTTTGCTTGTTTGACCCATTTCCATCTCTTTTCTTATTCTTTCTTTCTTTCTTTCTTTCTTTCTTTCTT
Source organism: Hemibagrus wyckioides (assembly GCF_019097595.1). NCBI lineage: Eukaryota > Metazoa > Chordata > Actinopteri > Siluriformes > Bagridae > Hemibagrus > Hemibagrus wyckioides. The sequence goes on from NC_080716.1 coordinate 12,728,762, forward strand.
TCTTTCTTTCTTTCTTTCTTTCTTAGCCTTTCAGCTTTCATTTGCTTTCTCAATCTTTTGTTCTTCTCCTTTCCCTCTTTCGATCTTGTTTGCATTTTACTTTCATGCTTATGTTTTTATGTTAATTCTCTCTCTCTCTCTCAGGTCCCGTGTCTGCTGCCAGTGTTGATGTATAAGCTGGGCCGAGTCTCTGACCCGACTCTGTCTCATGCTGTACTCTCCACCTTACCCAAGCTGGGCACACACACGGTACGTATTTCCATCTGTCTTCTCTACTACAGACTTTCCAGCAACATCACATGTAACTTCAGTTGAAGAACAAAGCACAAAGACAATTAACATTAAACACTCAATCCGTAGCTTATACTCAGCCAGCACATACATCCTATTACCTACTTATTTAAATGCATTCCTTCTTTTCCTGAGGTGATCCTCTGTCCTGCGCACGTTCGGTTTTTCCTACAAAAATAGAAATGTCTGGAATGGGCTGCATTTGGGCCGTAATTATGCTTCTCTTGTTGTTATGGCAACAGCTCACCTGGTGCTGTGGGCACACACATGAAACAGTCCACTGCTTCCCCTTGCTATTGTAATTCAGAGGTTTCTCCAGCCATGCACATTATTCATCACTGCCCTGTACACACACATGGAGCTGAGAGACACTGACATTGACTTATGATCCATAAATACATTTGTGGAACATGCATAAAATAGCACGCTAATATATAATTTTTGTCCGTTTTTTTTTCTTTTTCTTTCCAACACAGGGTCGTATCTTATCTGTGTTTGATGGCGGTGACCTTTTTTCTTTCCTTTCATATATTTATGAGCAAACAATGCGGTGTTTTTTTTAAGCTCAGGTTTTATAAACTAGCACCATGTCTGTCCTTCCCTAATGAAATTCGGGTGTTAAATGAGTAGTAAAGCATCGTCTCGGTGTTCCAGCTCTCTGATAGAGAGGATTTGTTGCCCCCACGCAACTAAGCCTAGTTATTGAAGTGCTTTAAGGGGAATTATGGTGTTCTGGATTGCGCTAGATGGGCCTTCAGAGTTTCCTCATTATGCTGAAGCTTGTCTTTGTTCTCGCAGTTCTGTATACCGCAGGTCCTGCATGTTCTCCAGATGCTGGCCAGCTGCTCCAAGTTGAGGGCTGTGGCTCTGCGGCTGCTTACTGCACTGTGGCAAAAACAGGTACAGAGTGCTTATGTCTATATCTGTCAGTTTTGCTCACACTGAATAATCTCATTATGATATTTTCATAAGTAATGATCAAGGTTTAATTAATAACATTTATTAGTAACTTCATATAAGGATTATTTAATTTAAGTTATCAATTAAGTTATCAATTTACTACACAAGCAAGGTTTCAAAACAGCCTTAACATTTGATATAAAGTAAATCAAAAGTCAAAAGATAAGTCAAAAGGCTGGACTTCTGTGACATTCTCGAAATGAGATAAAATAATTCTCAGTCTCAGTGACGAGAGCGAGCACAGTGTGAGTCACAGGTTTAAATCAGGGCTCTGCAGTCTAGCAATTCTATAAGAGTGTTATTAGAAAAAAAAAGCCTATAATAATATTAACAGTGTAAAATATAGACCAAAATTATATTCCTAGTGATTATATTCCCTCATACCAGGACTGTTATATAGCCTGCAGTAATTTGACAAAAATTAGATAACATTTTTTTTCTTCTTCTTCTACTGAGAATTTATAGGAAACCTTTTAAACTCAAAATGCTGACAGTGCATAATTTGGAAAATGATGTTAAAGAGCACATTTGCATGATACAGGCTTTTGTTATATCACAGTGGTGAATATATATCATAAATTTATCAGAGAGCTCACTGAGAAGGTGACCGCTCCATTGTGTTGTCAGTGTTCTCTCGCCGATCTTCTTCTAACAAAGTTTAAACTATCTTAAACTATCTTAAACTATCTTAAACTATCTTGTAACTGACTAAGCAGCTGTAACACAAGACTTTCCCTCATGGGATCAATAAAGTCTATCTATCTATCTATCTATCTATCTATCTATCTATCTATCTATCTATCTATCTATCTATCTATCTATCTATCTATCTATCTATCTATCTATCTATCTATCTATCTATCTATCTATCTATCTATCTACTGTCTGCTTGCCTATCTATCTATCTATCTATCTATCTATCTATCTATCTATCTATCTATCTATCTATCTATCTATCTATCTATCTATCTATCTATCTATCTATCTACTGTCTGCTTGCCTGTCTATCTATCTATCTATCTATCTATCTATCTATCTATCTATCTATCTATCTATCTATCTATCTATCTATCTATCTATCTATCTACTGTCTGCTTGCCTGTCTATCTATCTATCTATCTATCTATCTATCTATCTATCTATCTATCTATCTATCTATCTATCTATCTATCTATCTATCTACTGTCTGCTTGCCTGTCTGTCTGTCTATCTATCTATCTATCTATCTATCTATCTATCTATCTATCTATCTATCTATCTATCTATCTATCTATCTATCTATCTATCTATCTATCTATCTTCCTCTGAATCAGCATTGCAAAGGTTATAATTGAGATATTGATTAACAAACAACAACAACAACATATAATTATTATTATAATTATATTTTTTTTATATTGCCTGTTGAATATCGCCGCAGTAAACTTTTTCAGGATGCAAATCACTGCAGTGGTATACTCAAGTTTTTTTGTACCTTTAAATCCTTGAAAAGATGACTGAATGATTAACATGGCTAGACAGTCCCTTAAAAATATAAGTTAAAAAGGATAATTGGTAGTCTGTAATGGTCTTCTGTGATGTGTGTGTGTGTTCAGGATCGTGTGTATCCAGACTTGCAGAAGCTAATGGCACTGCTGGAGAAATCCTCAGTTGTGGTGGGGAAGGAGGTTCAATGGGAGCAGATTCTGGCCAGAGCTGCATGTGTGCGGGACATCTGCAGAGAGAGGTCCTTCATACACTTAACACGCTAACCCACACTGCGCTCACATTTCGTCTCCATTTCATCAAACCGCTAGTCTCAGTTTCCAGATGACTCTGAGAACCGTCACAGCTGGTTAAGTACTCCTATAGAGAGCAGGGGAGACGGTATTCGGCATACACATTGTGGTATGCACTGTCGGATCACATAACCACATAATGGGCTGAAAGACATTATAAGGTTCTGCCGAACACAAGACGGGAATTAGCGCTGTCAGTTGAGCGCTTTCCTGATGGGACAGTTTCCTGGGAGTAGTCAGATTCCTCACCAATCAAATAAAGAGTGCAGATTGCTGAGTTCCCAGGTGTTATTATATTTCTACTGGCTGCTTGAGTCAGCACTCTTCACCTCCTAATCTTTGTTCACCATCTGACTCTGATCACCTGGGGACACCTGGGGGATTAAGCATGGAAAGAGAAATGTAGGACAAAGTGATATGAATTCGTTTGACGTACTTTGTCTCACTGCCAGGGCCAACACCACTTAATCAAATCTACTTGAACCCATATGTATTTATTTATGTTCAAGTCGTATGTGGCAAGTTTAATATAATCAGTGCCTGTAGGATGACTGTTTAAGTAGATGTCTATTTTTTAAATTGTAAAGTCAAGAAGATTGAGGAATAATGGATTTATACTGTCATTGCTGTTTATGCATACCACGTAGTGTATCGTCCTGTGACGTGAAGGCAGAAGAAGAACACTGCCTCTATGACAAAAAAGTTGTTGGAAGAGCATAATGAACATAAAATTGAGGTTGTAAGTTCCAAAATCTGCAAAATGTTATAGTCATTGCTGTATATCGTTAGTATTTTGTTTTCTGGGAAATATGTATATATCTTATGTAGCTTCCGAAGCACATAATGAAGCAATTTAAACGAATCCTCCTGCTAAAAAGATGCTCTAATTTCCCCTGGGGATCAATGACACAGTATCATCACATAGTATTAAGTTCAACACATAATAATAAATTCAGTTATCATTGTGTCTATATGTAAACATCTGTTTTTGTGAAATATTTTCTTCATTTTCTAGCTTCTGCAAGCGTATGTCAACTTACTGATCTCAACTGTGCTTCCCTTTTGTCTGTTTTATACAACAGTGCTATAGAATTCTTGAGTCAGGTATGGATTACTTTTGTGTACCAGCAGCTCCGAGCTCTGAGAGTAAATCCCGCTGTAGTATAAATGAGCAGTTTACATGAATGCGCTCGTTCTAATAATTTGTTTCTATAGTAACAGCTCAGTATTTCCCCCATGAGAGTCTTCAGGACTGAGAAGTTTGCACTCTCGTCTTTTTTTTTTCCTTCCGTTGGAAAGGTATAGAAGGCAAATTAGATTTGTTAGAAAAGTAAATTAGTCCAAGATTAAAAGGAACGACCTTGTTTTCACATCCTGGAGTGTGTTGCTCTGTTTCTACATGATCACTAGGCTTGTTGTTTACGCGTTTTTGCCCAAATTTTCTGATGTACCGTTGGCATTGTGGCAGAATTTGCAATTGCAAATGAAATGGTGGTGGTTGACTCATCGGACATTCAAGGGCAGAATCTTAAGACATGAGAGAAATTAGGGTACCTTTATCCTTTGAAGAAATCCTTTTATTCAGATATATGTAATGCTAAATCATTTTGCGCTAGTAACTGATATATGCAATATGACTAATATGATTAACTCTCTCAAGTGAATCAGGTGGCAATCTGGCTTGTTTTCAGTGTTTGCTTTTATACTTTCTACAGCGATAATCTGTCAGATTTCTACAGTTCCTGGAGTAAGGTTCAGATTGGTGTTGTTTTATACTGTAACACATCTGCTTCTGTTGGTAAAGTAGTGATAATTAGATGATGAGTCTTGTGAACTTGCAGGATTTTATGTCATCACTTCATACCTCTGTAGTTTCTACAAACATGAAGTGATATAATGCATATAATTAACTGTGCAAAAGCACAAACTCTTAATACACGCCAAGGCGTTGAAAATGAAAATGTGTGCAGAGGAGGTTTAACGAGGTTTTGGTGATGTGCGGTGTATTTCTATTTCCGTTCTCTAAAGTATCAACAGAAAAGTAGAGCATTGTGTAATCATCCAGGTGGTCATTTGGAAACCTGTAGTGGAAAATGCAGTGGTCTTCTCATGCAGTGGTGTCCTTCATGATCGAGGATCCTGGTTCAGGAGGTTGCTTCTTAGATCTGGCAGGAAATCCTTTGGGGAAAGAGTAACAAACTTGGGCTTAAGATTTTTGTACCAGTTGAGAAGCAGTTCCATCCAATCAGGATGTCTGCTTGACTGCATCTGCAGTATTTATTGCTCCAGCTGAAGGTCCTGGCTCAAAAGTTAAGATAAGCTCAGATTAGATAAGATAACAGAAGATACCACTATTGATTTCCAGAAATAAGAGCAGCAACAGGACAAGAAGCAAAGTAATATGGTGGCCCATTGTTTAGAATGTTTGCCTCATAATTCCAGGTTTGGGGGTTTGATTCTCACTTCTGCCCTGTTTGTGGAGTTTTGCATGTTCTCCCCATTTTTCAGGGGTTTCCTCTGGGTACTCTGTTTTCCTCCCCATCTAAAGACATGTGTTATAGGCATTTATAATTGCTTGTGATGTGATTTGTGCCCTGTGTTGAGTCGCCACTCCTTCCAGGGTGTATTCCCCACCTCGTGCCCCAAGTCCCCCTGTATAGACCTGAGACCCAGTGTAGGATAAACGCTAAAGAAAATGAATCAATAAACCTATATAGTATGTATCATATACCTCTATAGATATACTAAAGTGCAAGAAGAACATTGAGTTGTGTTTGTAGTTCTGTATCATGTTATAGTTGTGTATACAGTATTGTCCATAGATAAGGGAGTCAGCATGGGTCCAAAGCAAGTAGATAACCATATTCAGCAGTCTGGAGGACTATGGGTAATTTGTTGAGTCATGCTGTGCCTCCCAGTAGAAAATATTCCTCCTCACCATTAAGTAACTCTGAACAGCATGTACTGAAAACATTTGATGCTAATGGAGGTTACTTTCTTCCTGAGTGGATTGTGAATTATTAATCATTGGTTAACACAATGAAACTACAGATATTTTTATGAAATGGGTAAAGATTAGACTTCATAAGTTTACAATGCTCATGAATTTTAACCTATTGATGCTGCATTATATCTGTCACCTACATATTGTATTTTTTTTTGTTCCACTAGGCCATACCAGCATGGAGGAGACATGTTGGCAGCCATCACAGACATGCTGACTCAGTGCTTCCGGAAGGACCAGGCCACTCCAGCAGCACTGGCACTGCAGGGCCTCCATGAGCTGTGCAGAGCTGAGGTTAGAAATCCAGCTCTTATCCAACACAAGTCATACTTCTGGTTTAACAGCTAACCTTAGACAACTCACTTCAGGAGGCTTTGGTCAGCAAATACTGTCCAGAATTAGGGATAATGCATGGTGAGGCAGCTTTTAGCTACTATGCTGAACTCAGCTGGAGCAAAGTCCCAGAAGATATCAGACACTCACACTCACACACTATACACTGTAGACTGAAAACATTTCAGAGAGATTCCACTGCACCTTCAGCACTTCAGCATTTACCTTCTGTTTCTTTAGCTTTCTTCCTAGTCTTATCATTTTAATAATTTGTTTTTATACACAGCATAAATTCTTTCACATAAGAAGTTGTGCTATATTGAATAAAGTTGCCTGGTATCTCAGAAGATCTTTGCTGAGTAATACTGAGCGCAACTTTTGGTGAGAAGTTCTGGAGTGGACAAATCATAAATTCACTGACCAGCCAGTGGGATAGGTATAAGACCGGTGTCATGATTTTGGTTGCCTGGAAACTGATTAGGCTGAAAAGTGGTAGCTATAGTGTTGTAACGAATAGTGAACTAGCTTGCTATGAATGCAGTAAGTGCATTAACAATTATCATACTTATCATTATACTTAAAGATTATCGATTATCATATCGCTTACTGATATCAGACTCTGAATATTCTTGTACTGTATGTCCATTGCCTTCCATATGATGTTAATTATTTATAATATTTAATGTGTACAGTGGGAAGATTCCACTATGCCACTCTGACAGCACACAATGTTTGCATCTTTTCATTTTGTATTAACAAGTTGGTAGCAGCATTAAATCTGCAATCTGTGCAGAAATAGCTTATAAACAGTATTTCAGTTAGAGGTGCTGTAAACATTGATGTGTATTGAATTTGTGTGTGTCTCAGATCAGATCAGTCTAGTTATGGATATTGATGAGTCTGATGGCTTGAGCAAAGAAATTGTTACCTAGTCTGCTTGTGAGGGCCCAACTGCTTTGTTAAAGATGGCCAGTTATTCATTTATACAAATTAGTAAAATTAAATCTTTTCAACCACATGCTTCCTCAGGTGACGTTTGTCAGAATTTTTTAGTTATAATTGAGGTGCATTGCACCAATGTAAAGTGCATTACTTGCTAACATACATACAAAATCAAAGTCAGAAGGTTTTTTTCCTATTGATTGTTAAACCTACTTGTCTGTTGGGCAAAAAAGAAAAGAAAAAAGCTCTGACACATAATCAGCTTATCCCGCACTCCAGGGGTTATGATTTGTCTTCACATGCTGAAATGTTTCAGTCTGCACTGTGACTTATAGCATCAGTTGCATCAGCAAACTGCCATTTATAGGAGAGGATTTATGCTTTTTATGTTTAAATTAATGTAAGGTTATTTGTTGGGAAAGAAAGTTCTCTACTGCTACACTCTATAGCCAAAATGTTTGAGGAAACCTGACAGTTATATTTATATGTGCTTGTTGATCATCCTATTCCACTCTTCTAAGAAGATTCAGTCAATTCATAAGAGCAGTGATGAGGTCTAGGTTCTGATGTGTGAGGAGGTCTGGCATGTGGTCAGTGTTCCAGTTCATTGGGGTTGAGGTCAGGGCTGTGTGCAGGACACTCGAGCTCTACCAAGGTCTACCAGCATTGGCATACTATGTCTTAATGGCGCTTACTTTGTGCACAGAGATATTGTCATACTGGAACAGGTTTGGACCTCTGAAGGGTAATCTTAATGCTACAGCATATGAAGATATTCTTGACAATTGTCTGTAACAGTTTAGGGAAGAACCACATATACAGTGGAACCTTGGCATACAAATTTAATTCGTTCTGGAGGTGAGTTCTTAAGGTAAAAATTTGTACTGCAAAATGAATTTTTCCAAATAAAATAATGTAAATGCAGATAATCCGTTACAGCCACCCAAAAATATTACCAATGTTACCAATGCAAAGCATATGGCTGCTTACAAAGAACTGACCCAAGCCAAGTATTCCATGTCAAGGGTCCTCAGAGGAAGTCATGCCTCCAGGCTTGGGCTAAAAATAGAACAGACCACCCACACCACCAATCTGTCAACAAAAAAATTTGCGAAAAATCATGTAGCTTTTGAACACATCCCGAAGGCAATGTTGGTATCGTGGGTTGACACTTTCGAAACCACTTTCGCTGACTGAAAAAAATTCATAAAATTCGTAAGCTCGCTTCACTTGGCTTTGCTTGGCTTTCCACTGAAGTTTTGAATGGCTCCCAGACGTATGTGTAGCTTAGCCGGTGTTTGATTTGTTCGTATGCCGAAAATGCTTTGCATGCCGATGCGAATTTCTTAAGGTGAAAATTCATAAGGGAGGGCATTCGTATGCCGAGGTTCCATGGTATGCGTGATCACCAGTTGTCTACACACTTTTGGCCAGATCAGAAATATTAATCTCATACGTAATATGAAACTTTTAGGTTGAATTATATGGTATTTTACTGCATAAATTACACCCTTATTATTCACAGGTGGTTGACTTAGGCTCCACATGGAAGGCGCTTTCTCCAAAACTGAGCTGTGAGACAAGACCTCTGGTGTTGAAGGCTGTAGCTGAGCTTCTCTCACTGGTTCCCTCGCTGCACGTCAAAACAGAGCAATATGAGGTCAGGCTGCATTTTCTCTCCCTTTAGCAATCTTTTAGATCCATGTGTTTGCTGTAGCACAGTGAAAATGGTCTCTTTGTTCAATTGTGTTTTATAGAATTTTAAAAGCGAAGTGGTCAGTCTTCTGTGGAGCTACACTCTGAGTCAGGTCTGAGTCAGTGTATTTCTGTTCTTTAGAAATATAATAAAAATAATTTCTGTTGTTCTGTAGTATTTTAGTAAGTGTGGTATTTAAAATTGCTTTTATTGGGTACCTTTTGCAGGATGCGGAGGTAGCTAGCGGTGGCTACAAAGCCTTGTCTGAATTCCCAGAATCCTGTCATTCCATCTTGCACCTTCCTGAGCCAGTATGTACCTACTCATCAAATTTACAGCTTTAGGGCATTAGGGTAATATAGGTTTTATACGTTCATCACTTTTATTTGATTGAACTCACAGGCCAGACCAGAAGTGAAGCAGCCATGTGATCAGGATGAGGAGGAGAAGGAAAATGAAGAAGACCTCACTGTTCCAGGCTCTTCATACATTAAGCTTGTTGGTCTCACACCACAGCCAGTTTTACCAGGTATGATCCTATCTTATGCAAGCTCTTCTTCTTATACCTCAGTAGACCATTTTTTCTAAAGAAAATATTATTTAATATTAAGTGTTTCAGTAAAGTAAGTACCAGTAATAACATGCCAGTACAAACATTATATTAACGTGAAGTATCTACACAGCTGCAATCAGAAATATTCAACCCCCTCACCTTGAAAGGTATTGTGGTGGTGATGTAGTATATTTTCTTTAAATTCTATACACCAGTCTCATTAAATAAGTAAAGAATATTTACAACCAAGTTTGATAACATACCTTCACTTAAATTCGAGTTTAAAATGGGGTCATCTAGTTCTTTTTACAAATGTCTTTGTGCACTATTACTCGACCCCTGACGTCAGTGCTTGGTGGAGCATCTGTTTGTCTTGACAACCACTAATAAGTGATTTCATTAAGGGCTGACGAGCTTCTGACTCCTCTCTCATTAATTCTTTGCCGATTCTTTTTGTGGACAAGCATCCAGCTCATGAGGTTTGATGGCTTCCATGTTGCAAGTGCTTTTTAAAATCCTTTCTTTAAATTTAAATCTGGAGACTGAGAAGGCTCCAGGACTCATTCCTTAACTAAGCTTTGGTTGTCTTGGGATCATTGCCCTCCTGGAGTCCCACAGAAGTTCACCACAGAAGGCACAGCATTCCTCCTCAAAATGTTTTGGTATTTCTGTTAATCCATGACGCCTGTCAGACAATCAAGATTGCAAAGACACATCCCCACATCATCATGCTTGACCTTAGGGACAGTGTTGTTCTGGTAATAAGCGTCGCCTTTCTTGTGCCCGACAAAATCCCCTTTGGCATATTCCAGTTGACCCTTCTTGCATGTCTTGGTCAAGAGTTGTGTTATGCAGTATCATAAAGTGTTTGGTTGTTAAGTGATCTTATGGTTGCCACTGACACATTTGTTATGGACATCTCAACCTTCAACAGTTTGTCTTTTGCAGTAATACAGGGGTTTTGAGAGAGCTAAGGCCTGTTATGTTTTGACCTTCCATTCACTGCTCCAGTGGTGCCTTTCGGAATGTTCAAGATCTTAGTAATCTTCTTTTGGTGCAATGAAATGATCTCCTCTCTCAGCCATTTTTGACGTCTTCACCATGGTTGCAACATACCTTGAAATACACTATATTGCCAAAAGTATTCGCTCACCCATCCAAATAATCAGAATCAGGTGTTCCAATCACTTCCATGGCCACAGGTGTATAAAATCAATCACCTAGGCATGCAGACTGTTTTTACAAACATTTGTGAAAGAATGGGTCGCTCTCAGGAGCTCAGTGAATTCCAGCGTGGAACTGTGATAGGATGCCACCTGTGCAACAAATCCAGTCGTGAAATTTCCTCGCTCCTAAATATTCCACAGTCAACTGTCAGCTGTATTATAAGAACGTGGAAGTGTTTGGGAACGACAGCAACTCAGCCACAAAGTGGTAGGCCACGTAAACTGACGGAGCGGGGTCAGCGGATGCTGAGGCTCATAGTGCGAAGAGGTCACCAACTTTCTGCAGAGTCAATCACTACAGACCTCCAAACTTCATGTGGCCTTCAGATTAGCTCAAGAACAGTGCGCAGAGAGCTTCATGGAATGGGTTTCCATGGCCGAGCAGCTGCATCCAAGCCATACATCACCAAGTGCAATGCAAAGCGTCGGATGCAGTGGTGTAAAGCACGCCGCCACTGGACTCTAGAGCAGTGGAGACGCGTTCTCTGGAGTGACGAATCGCGCTTCTCCATCTGGCAATCTGATGGATGAGTCTGGGTTTGGTGGTTGCCAGGAGAACGGTACTTGTCTGACTGCATTGTGCCAAGTGTAAAGTTTGGTGGAGGGGGGATTATGGTGTGGGGTTGTTTTTCAGGAGCTGGGCTTGGCCCCTTAGTTCCAGTGAAAGGAACTCTGAATGCTTCAGCATACCAAGACATTTTGGACAATTCCATGCTCCCAACTTTGTGGGAACAGTTTGGAGCTGACCCCTTCCTCTTCCAACATGACTGTGCACCAGTGCACAAAGCAAGGTCCATAAAGACATGGATGACAGAGTCTGGTGTGGATGAACTTGACTGGCCTGCACAGAGTCCTGACCTCAACCCGATAGAACACCTTTGGGATGAATTAGAGCGGAGACTGAGAGCCAAGCCTTCTCGTCCAACATCAGTGTGTGACCTCACAAATGCGCTTCGGGAAGAATGGTCAAAAATTCCCATAAACACACTCCTAAACCTTGTGGACAGCCTTCCCAGCAGAGTTGAAGCTGTTATAGCTGCAAAGGGTGGACCGACGTCATATTGAACCCTATGGATTAGGAATGGGATGTCACTTAAGTTCATATGCGAGTCAAGGCAGGTGAGCGAATACTTTTGGCAATATAGTGTATATATTATACATTCTCATGGATACCATTTATAGAGCCATTTATGTTGCTCTTTGTGATGAAAAGCTTTTACTCCTGGATACTTATAAATCTACAGATTGCAGTTACCAGTTCAGCCACTTTATGTTATATAATTTATGCTGTTAGCTGGAGCCAAACCACACCAGCATACACTAGGGTTTTTGTAAATGCGAACTCTCTCTCTCTCTCTCTCTCTCTCTCTCTCTCTCTCTCTCTCTCTCTCTCTCTCTCTATGCCCGTTTGGATATTCTGTTGACCCATCTGTTTAAAATGTATTGAGAAATGATGCCACATTGCTTACTGTTCTGTGCGGTCTAGAAATAAATTGTTCCAGTAGAAGAGATCTACATTATATGACCAAAAGTTTGTGGACAACCAATCTATCACACCCATATGTAGCTCTTCACCAAAGTCTCCAGAATGTCTTTGTATGCTGTACCATTACGATTTCTCTTCATTGGAACTAAGAGGCCCAAACATGACAATGCTACAAAGTGAGCTCCATTAAAGACATGATTTGCAATAGTTGGTGTGGGAGCATTGGAGTGTCCTGCACAATGTCCTGACCTCAACCCCACTGAATGCTTTTGGGATGAATTGGAACACTAACTGCACCCCAGGCCTCCTCACCCAACATCAGCACTTGACTCACTAATACCTTTTGGCTGATTGAACACAAATCCCCACAACAACGCTAAATAATCTAGTGGAAGGTCTTCCTCTTCGCAGACGAGTGGAGGTTATTCTAACAGCAAACACACTTTTGATCATATATTGTATGTAGACTGTAGTCCTGTTGTTTGGTGCATTTACATATGCCATAAATGCTCCTAACTAAAGAAACAGACATGGCAGGTGTGTGTGTTTTAAATAGCTTTTATCTTGCATATTTTGACATAATATTACTAGCATTCATAAACTCCATAATCTGCCAAGAACTTAAACAGATGTTATTCCCCCACCATAAAAGCCTAGAGAAAAATCTCACATATCTTGCTTTGTCTCTTAAAGTGAGGAATAAAGCTTATGAGACCTTGCAGGAGAGCAACAACAATAACATAAACAACAAACAACAATAGTCCATCATCTCATTTTACACAGCATGAAAAGAAATGCTCTGTGAATATATCGGTAAGTTAGCGTATGTCTCTGAGGATAGTTTTAACATTTAGCCATAATATGAATATTGCACAGCCTGCCAACTGTCACATGCTCTTGCTATGTTTTGTTTTCTTAGCTGTATATATTCTTGCTATTTATTAAAACATGACAGTTTTCAGTAGTGGAAACATACTGCACTTTTCCTGAGATCTTATTCTCCCTGTATAGTTTGGTATACGCCAGAAACTGACAGCGTTTTAAGAAAATGTTTTTTTTTAATGGTAATGAGGTATTTCTTTTACTTGGTAGTAATAAATAGGGTTAATTCAACTAAAGTGGCGCATTAAAGATTTTTCCCACAATATTACTTGAGGGTCAGCAAAAATTTGTATTAATTCTGAATTAACACTGCATTCTGTAATCAGGCTGTGATCTATATTTGTTTGGTGTACCAAATGTGTCACATAACTGCTAATTAAGTCTTTTATTAATTAGGTTTTAGTGAAAATACTTGACAACACACTGGAATTAGCTGTCTTAAATCTTTATATAGCTGACAGGTGGAACTGGTAGTTTCATAAGAATAAAAACAAGCGTACGTTTTCATATCTTTGCTGTTGTTACAGTGTAGGTCTCCAAAAGATTAAAACAAACTGTGTTTTGTGCATTCACACAACTAAACCGACTACATTTCTTTCTTTTTAACTACACTGAACTTCTTTACCAAGTAAGCTGGTCAAGCTGAAAATCCCTTTAGCTTGAATGGTTAACAAAGCCATGGTTAAGGTGGTTATGGTTCTGCTCTAGTGACCGGAACACTGTGAGACAGAAAGAGGGTCAGTGTTGGGGCCCGTGAGCAAGACCCTTAACCCTCAATAGTTCAGCTATAAGCTTGGATTTAATTATGCTTCACTTGTGAGATGCTTAGGATAGAAGGATCTGCCATATAGGCGATTAAACATTATAGGCATTTTCAATCAGTATAAACAAATTGAATGAATTTTTATCTTTTATTGCCGAGAGTCTGATCAAATCAGGCTGGCTTTCAGTTTGAGATGTTTTTACCACTGTTAGGATAACCTTACACAGAATTTTAGTGGTTGAAGATAACACCTTCAAATTTGAGATGTTTAGGAACAAGGATTTGAGGTTTGATATCACCATTTACTTGGAAGATAGTAACATTTTGTGTTTTTTGGGGAACTTTTTATGAATATATTGTAGAAATACTTGTGAAAAAACTACAAATTCCTAAAGCCCTTGGTGGTTCCTTTCATATGAGTCATTAATCACCACTGTGGAGTGTGACATGACAAAGAAATTCAAAACAGGTGCAAATTCTGTATTTTAGCCTCTGGTAAAAAAAAAAAAAAAAGTCTATCAAAACGTAGGCCACTGTTCATGAATTCACCTGATACTCCTATACTAAGGATCATGAAAACATCCTAAACAATCAGTCCTTTTTTAGACCCATTTAGAAGTGCTCTCTACACGTCACCTGCACTGACATGTTAATGATGATGCCGAAATTCTGAATGGCAGGACCATTTAAGCGCTGAAATAGGATTTGTGGAATGATTGATTGCCGGAAAATTCACTGAGGAAAGCTGATTTCCTGATTTAATAAATATGTATGGTTTTAAATGAACCGTTAACCTGGGCCACTATTTGCGAGTATTTAGAAGAAAAAAAAAACACACACACAGTTCAGTAGCACGTCAGTCATCAGCGTTTCCTCTGTCTGTCAAGAGACTTGATGTAAGCCAGCGAGGTCAGTGACATTCCCCTTGTCAGTGAGTAATTCCCTCTATACAATGTGTTTCCTTCACCCAGTAACAGGCTTTTTGTTTTCCACTTTAATCCTAAACATCTTATGGTGAGCTTAGGGTTCAGCGTCTGACACCAAAGACAAGCAGGAACAGGTTATGATCTGGCAGCGAGGAGAGGGAAAAAATCTGATCACATCCATAGAGAGAAAAAGAGAGGAGAGAGAGAGTCATGTTGACAAGAATGAAGAGAATTTTAATATGACTTTGGATTACTTTGAACTTTTTCTGCAACTATACACTTACACGTTGTATATTATCTGTAAATAAATACCACCTTTTCTGAATATTAAATTAACCTAATAAACAACTCCTAAATCAACAGCACTCGAGACCTTCCTAACAGCTCTCATAAGACAAGAGATGAGCCAAATGCCCCGTGGAGTGTACCATTTAGCCCTGAGAGGTGTGAATTTGCGCTCTGACCAAGGCAAAACAGTCGCTGGAGTTCCTGCCTTCATGCTGAAGACGTATGAAAAGAACAAGCAGCCAGGTCTGAAACCTGGTCTTGCAGGTAGGGATGCCGAGACTTGAACATCATGTCATAAAAGAAATGCTCACAGCTTGTAAATAATAGTCACTAATATGTTTCTTGTTCGTTTTGTAACTAGCAGAGAGTCTGTTGTATTTAAACGAGATGAGCTTGTTGACTATATCATGAACAGCAGGCTTCCGCAGACTTTTTAAGTTGTAATGACTTGTTCGTTTCAGCCGGTTTGCTGCTTTGTTACGACCTCCCTGTCCAGACTGACAGAGACGGACGACCAATTACCCGCTTCATGGTCAGCAGAGGGCGGGCCTTCCAGCAGATGTTAACTACCCTCATCCATGAGGTACAACACCACTTGTTTTATTAAATAAAACACACACACATTTTACCATTTACCATTTTACAGCTGTTGAGACTTTCACTAGCTCAGATTAACTGAAATAAATAGGTAAATTGCACAAATCAAATGAGCAGAAATTGTTTATGCCATGTTTATTATACTTTTTTATAATTCTAAAATCTAATTGGCCAGATGGTGTTGGTTTAATTTTCTGTAACATGTTTATTCCTTTTTTAGTAATCCTTTTGCTTCTATAGGCTTCTATGCTTCTTTTAGTCAGGATGAGTTAAGTCATGACAGCAACCTTTTTTCCCATTTTGCTTCAGGGGAGCTCAGTATTTTTTTTTCAAGTTGAAATCCCAATGTAAGATAGTAATGCACATCTGTCAGCTATTAAGAAAACAGTATTAATAAAGAAACATGAAAGTCTATTTACAAGTACTGGCCATGTTAATAGGAAGACCTAGACTCGTCCTCATTCATGCAGATATCCAATTGTAGAAAGTCTAAAGTAATGCAAATAACCACTCTTTACAGCCAAGGTGAACAGTAGAGCATCATTTGGTCTTTTTCCAGTCTTTACCTGCACAGTTTAAATGAACCTGTGCCCACTGTAGCCTCAGATTTCAGTTTCTTGGCAGGCGGGAGTGAAACCCGATGTGATCTTCGCCTATTGTAGCTCATCCAGCTCAACTGTTGGCATCTTGTACAAGATGCTTTTCTCCTTCCCTCGGTTATGGGTAATGAGTGGTTATTTGAGTTACTCTAGTCTTCCTGTCAGTGCATAACAGGTTTCACTCAGACCTCACTCTCTCATCAGCATGATGTTTAAACTCTATCTGGCAGGAGATCAGGAGGTTTTTAATGTACTCAAGCCAACCTGTCTGACACCAACAGAAATGCCACAGTCACTGACATCACTTTTCTTCACTTTTTGACATTTAAAATGAACACGAACTGAAGCTTTTGACCTGTATTGCGCTACAGCAGCATGACTGGCTGACTGGATAATTGCAGGAATGTGTAGGTATAGAGGTCTTCCTGTTAAAATGGCTGGTGAGTGTATGTCACATGTTCATTACCAGTTTTATGCTAACATTGGTTGAGTAAATCCTCAAAGCTGGTAATTTATTGAGCAATGATTCAAAAAATGCCTACCAGGTAAATGTGAGCTTTGTAATGTAATGTAAAAATGTAATTTTATCCTATATCTCTTCGTGTCACTCATCCCCCTTCTTTCCAACTCTCTGTCAGGTGAACATCCAGCCTTCAGAGTGGCACCGCTCCCTTCTCCTGCCTCAGGCATGGCGTGGCTTCATGAGCCGGGCATACCACGCTGTCCTACAGGTGTGTGTGTGAGAGAGAAAGAGAGAGATATGACACTTTTGTGCTGTGCTTGGATCTCTTTGAGTTGATCACTCAGTACTCCATCACTCACTTTCCTAAACACATGTCAACTACAACATCAAAGAAACAAACACAGCTGAAAGCTGAGCATACATCCAATTGCAGTTAATTACCACTCAGTGTCATCAGGAAGAGGAAAGCTTTCAGTGCACCAGTGCAGACATGCAAGGGTTTTCAAACTAAGTGAAATGCCTACAGATCCTCTCTCTATTCTCAGACACTGTGCTCTTTCATGAAAGGCCACAGTCATACACTAGGACTGCAAAAGTTAAGGTAAAATGCACATTTCAGTAGCAGCTTATCTCGGTAGGTTTCTAAATCCAGTGTATTAATTATTATGAGAGTAGTAGCCCCAGGGTCTGGATTTACAAAGCAACTCAGATTAGCTATCTTGCTTGAGGATTTTTAAGCACACACAAGTGCTGCTGTCTTATGCACTTTTAAAACCCCATCTGCTGCTTTATAGACTCTACTTGAGCTATAAGCTTTGTAGCTCATAATATTGTGCACCCATCTGCTCGCTGATTGCCAACTAGACAAGGAGATGGGGCTTCTAATGGCTCACTCTGCAATGCTTGAGAAGCACTTGTTCCGTGTGTTAAGCTTATAGTCAACATCTTACATCAGGGTAATTAATGAGTTTGTTGTTTGCAAAGGATTCAGTGTTTGTTGTGGTGATTACTAAGATTGGTGCTCTCTTAGGGGCGTAAGGCCGAGCTGGAGATGCTGCAAAAGCAAGGGAAAGAGAGTCCAGAGGAGCTGCAGTATAAACAGCACTGTGCCTGGCTCTGGTGAGTCTGTGAATGTGCAAGACACACACATACACACAGCATTGAATGACTTTCTTTCCCCATGCCAGCTTCATTCATTTCAATCCATTATGCCTAACATTGAGCCTTCTGATCTTTATCTCAAACATCCAGGGCAGGCTGACTTTGTGGAACTTGTATCTTTAACAAATCTTCCCATGATTGAGCAGTACCTGCTGATGCCATGCTAGAAGCAATAATGTATTAATCCTTAAAATGATTTTTTTTACAGTGTGAATTGCTGATTTGTGATCTGAAATTCTGTGCTGTATTTGTGAGTTTCCAATGTATATTTTATAGCGGAGGTTTCTTGGGCGCACACATTTAAAAAGCAAACACTATATGGGGCCTAAAGAGGTCTCTCCTACAAACACACACACTATATTTGCTTTCTCTCCATGCTTATATTAATATGTCTCTTTGTGCTTAAATCAACACCATTCTTTCATCCATGCAATCTGCTAGCACATTATACTGAAATAGCCCATGATTCCATTTTGGCAGAACAGTTCCGGTTTGTTCCGTCCAAACAAGCTCCACTGGTTGAATACATGCATGTTATGGAAATATGAAAAGAAAAAACAATCTAATGCAGCGTTCAACTAAAATAAAGGATGTGTGTGTGAAGGATGTGTTTCATAAATCATTTGGCTAAATGACCTTTGTTGTTTGATGTAGAGGAAAAATACCCCAAAAATCCATTTCCATCCATTTGTGGGTTTTTTTAATTTTATTTATGTATGGCATTATGGATTTCTTTTCTATCTGCAGCCATCAGATGTAGTGTAACGGCTTGTTGTGTGTGTATTTTGACCTTGTGTTTTTTATATATATATATATATATATATATATATATATATATATATATATATATATATATATATATATATATATATATATATATATATATATAAACTGAAAAACAGCTTATTTAGCTTTTTTTACTAATGTTTTCATTTTCCATTAATTAGCTGCATTAATAATATAATAATCTGAAACATAATATAATTTTGTGACAAAGGTCCTCACAATGAACAACAGAAAGTGTGTGTGTGTGGACATACTGACGACATGCCCACTGGACTAGACCTGGCCCCAAAGTCAGAGGTGCCTAATGAAGAATGGCTTAGGTTGTGGAGTAATAGGGATTTGTAGAGAAGAGGGGTGGAGGAGGGGAACATGTTAGTGGTGTATTTGTAGCAGTGTGCAGTGGTGTGTTACCTTGACTCTTAAATCATTGCCTGTGGGGATGAAAGGTTGACCTCTGTGTCTACATTGTGCAGTGAATCAGCTCTCCTTTGCTCTCTCCCTCTCTTCAGGGTCAGGGACCAGCTGACTGATGTGGTGAAGGCTGCAGCCAAGTGAGTAACAGAGGCTAATGCTGTCCTTCCCCTTTCTATTAACTTCTCTCTCTAATCCTCATTTGTAGCCTGTGTCCGAGTTCTAAGCCACCCCAGGCACAAATGAAACCAGCTTTTAGCCTAAGTAAGGATTTAATAGTGAATTCTCATTAGCCAGTCAAAGGAGTCAGTCTAAAATAAGAAAAAGTACACTCTGTATAAGTAGTAAATTTGCACTGGCTTTAAACAGTCAATTAAATGAAAATTCAATAGAAGAACAAATGCAAACGGTTATATCCATAGTGATTAGAGACAAGGTTATAGTTTGTCTGTCAGGGACAGTTAACCAAATTGTGTGTATGTTTCAGGGACAGTCCAGTAGTCCAAGGAAACTGCATTCTTGCATTAAGTGGTCTTGCTGTCGTCCTGAGCCGCCATGAAAGCACCCTTCCTGCCCCGAGTGATGGACAAGTCGAGGTAAGGAAACTGTTGTCTGTGCATGCTGCCTTTTTATTTGTTCATCAGACAAAAGGTGGGAATACACCTTTGATAGGATAGACACCAGGAGTCAAAAATTTCATCCCAACCTCATGTACCCCATGAATTATTTTTAATTTACAATTTTAAAGTTTATAAGGCTTTATGTTCATAAACCAATCAAGAGAATATATTTAGTATGAAATAGTGACACTAGTGTATTTTGTTCCTACAGGTTGGCCCAGAGATCCTACCCAGTGCTCACTGGCTGTCTATGGTAATTGACACTCTCCTTAGCATTGTGAGCAGCAGCAGCAGTCGGCCTAAAGGACAAGTTTTCCCCTGGTTTGTTCATGTAAGTACTGCAGCAGTTCTAAATATGCATCAACCTTCCCAAAAAGAAAGCCATACATCAGTTTGTATTGGCCCAATGTTGGTGTTTTTCTATCCCACCTGTTTGTCATATGCACAGGAATCATGCAGTGAATCATGTACTGGTATAATACATGAATTTTTTTTTCCTGTTCAGATAAGTTTGGGTCTCTTATAGACTAGTGTCTTGCTCAGGCTGAGAGTGTATTTTATAATCTGTATACAGTTCAAGGTGATGTCTGTGGTAACAAACTATGTGCACGGTTCATTCATCTTCAACTAAGAGCTTTATCCAGATCAGAGTCTCAGAGCCTGTGAAAACGATAAGATAGAGTCCACTGCAGTACTTACAACCTACAAACGTATTCACACCTACTGGCAATGAATTGTAGTCAGTCCACTCATAGGCATGTTTTAGGAGGTGGAGGGGAAACTGGAAAACCCAGAGCGATGCTACATGGACATGGGGGAACGTGGGAAAGTCTATACAGATAGGATCAAATCAAGGAGCTGTGATGTGTTAACAATACTCCCTCTCTAAAGGAAAAATACTATAAAGGATATAGAAATGCAAGATGTGCAAATAACAATTTCACACTGTGCTTAAATACAGGATACTGTCCTTCTAAACCCTGCTTTTAACCCCAGGTAGTGGAACAGATCACCAATTTAGAATCAGGGTTTACCTGGGGTTATAAAATCCTGTTCTTAAGCAGGGTTAGCAGCAGTTTTGCGGTGTTGACTCTGCATTGCAGTGCCAAACATGTACAGTGTGAAATGATGTGGTGCTGGAATGTTAATAGATTTGCTGGATGCTTAGCAACAGACAACCAATCAGAAATTGAACAGTGCATGCCTCGTACCACATAGAAATCCCAAGTGTTGTGCAAACAATAATAGCATCATTTGAGGGGGAAATATAAAGAAATAATGTCAAATGGTGGCACATTAATTGGAGTGAAGAGGAGACCGTTTTATTTTTACAGTTATGGTCAGAAAAGATAGTTCAGGACAAACTGGATGGCACAGTAAGAAATAAGCGAGTTTTTAAGAACTGACCGGAAAAATTGTCACGTTATTTGTCATTCGGGATGCAGCTACGGTCAGACTGAGCTAAAGGTCACTGACGTGAAGCATTGTATTTATCCAGACATGGCTGATGCCGCAAGTAAAAAACAGGGTTAGGGTTAGAATTAGTCTTTTAGGAGTGTACAGTGTGAAATATCAGATTATGGATAGCCAGGCTTAATTGGTAATCCCACGTATGAGCAGTGTGAAATGTGAAACAACCCAGGATTCCATTTACCTGGAGTTTTCAGTGACCCAGGCTTCAATATATATTAAAGTGTAAAAATATTTGTAGAAAAATAATACAGTTGTCAATAAAGAATAGCAGTCAAAGAAGAGAATTTTTAAAATCCAAGTACAGTAAAAAACAAAAACAAAAAAAAACTCCTGGCCTTCAGTGGCAATTTCTACTCTGAACGCAGCCATCTGTAATGCCAGTGTGGTGTGTTATACTATTATTCCTGTGTTATACGGTATTATTAACACTAGTTCTTTTTCTCTCGCTGAAGCGTTCATACTCAGGCGAGAACACAGCCAGTTCCATTGCTCGCTCCTGTGCTGCATTGGGCCTCGCAATGCAAGTTCCTGTCCTGGTCACCTCCCACAGGGATGCAGTGCCCTCTATACTGGACACTTTACAAGCAGGCCTGCCGGGCGTGCCCACTGCAGACGACTCTCAAGCTGTGCAATTCCACAGTGGCTTGGCATTAGGCATGCTGCTGGCCTGGATTAACGAGGAGAAAGTCAGGTAGGTGGCACATTTCTTTCCAACAGATCTAGTCTCATGCTTATGAGTATCTGTTACAGCTTGTTACAGAGTATCTGATATACTATATGGCAAGAAGTATGTGCACACCTGACCATCATCAAGCTGGAAGCAAGCTGGAAGTTGTCTAGAATGTTTTTGTATGAGATTGAGGGGAAGTACACTTTTTTTGTCAGATTGTTGAACTTGCAGTCTGTACTTCTGATTATTTACGCTTCAATTAGTAATGAAACAAACTTTTGAATATTGCAACACAATAAGCCTTTCGAAGCAAGATATAATATTATTATTATTATTATTATTATTATTATTATTATTATTAATGAAACTCAACAGACTCTAGTGAATGCTTTAAATGTGGGTTGCAAAACACTCAAGAGACAACTAGTTCTAGTCATCAAATCAATTTTTTTATTTGTATTTAAATAATGTGTATTACATATTGTGTGTGTGTGTGTGTGTGTGTGTGTGTTGTTCACAGTGACATTGGTGGACAGACCATGTGGGAACTACTGCTGAGCTCGTTGGAGCGTCTGGAATCATGCTGCTTCAACACCCAACTGGAATATAAGTATGTACAATTTATTTATTTATTTTTTTTTATTTTTATTCAATTCATCTCTAATGAAATGTACACAGGATAAACAAAATGTAGCTCATCAGCCAAGAAATATTTGGTGGGAGTTTCCTATTTTCTGGTTTCTGAAGTTCCTATTTCTGTTCCTGTTTCTTTAGTCTTACTAGTAAGGGCAATTTAGCATTATGTGAACTCCTATAAATCATCACACACTTGCACCAAGGCTCTTTAATACAGTTTATACATAGGCAGATTCAGAAAGCTGTCAATCTTTGGGGTGGGTAATTTGACAGAAAATATAAAAGTATCCCAAATCCTTGAAGAGATTTTTACAAAATATGATGTCTGTAAACATATTTAGGTCAACCAACCTGTATATCAAAAAAAGTGATCTCAAACCTGTTAATATCATAATCCCTACAGTAGCTCATTACGGTGTCTTGGGGCACATTGTATCATAATATTGATTTTAAATCATCATGTTGGCCAGCCCTAGTCAATGAATATTCAAATTTTGGTCCACATGTCCTACCTGAGCTTCAGGCATGCACTGAGTGATTCCCATTGTCCTGATGCATACATGCAGATGTGGTAGCTGAGTGGTTAGGCTTCTGATCGGAAGCTTGTTAGTTTGAATCCCAAGGCCACCAAGTTGCCACAAAAGAGATAAATTGTAAGTCGTTCTGGATAAGAGCGTCTGCCAAATGCCAGAAATGTAAATGAAATTGATCAAACTTCAAGATGCCTAATTCTATTTATACGACACTTGGTTATACTTTCTCCTTTTGTCCACTTTTCCATCATGTCAGTAAGCACAAAGGGAAAGAGTCTGTTTGATTTGATGTTCTGTGAGAATTCGCCCATGTAGTTTGCACAATACTAAACTAGAGACTATACGTAACTGGAGACTAACTTCTCTTAATTATTAACACGGCTTTAAATCTAGTCTAGTAAAACATGGGGAAATTATTACATTTCTAAAAAAGAAATTATTGTAATTATAAAAATGACATTTTTAATCTTTTAATTTTTCAGTTGAATCCCCCAGTATGCTAACTATAATTGTCTGTCTTCTCTTTCCCTCACATACTCAATCTCCACTCTCCTGCTTCTTT